>NW_022261983.1:1568522-1633522 GCF_002021735.2 Oncorhynchus kisutch | reverse complement strand
ATGACACACATACACAATCCATGTCTAATTGTCTCAAGGCTTAAAAATCCTTCTTTAACCCGTCTTCTCCCCTTCATCTACACGGATTGAAGTGGATTTAACAAGTGACACCAGGGGATCATAGCTTTCACTTGGACAGCTTATGTCATGGAAAGAGCTCCTAATGTGTTGAACACTCAGTGTATATGCTATGTAGGAGATGCTTTTATCTGAAGAAAGAGCTCCTAATGTGTTGAACACTCAGTGTATATGCTATGTAGGAGATGTTGTTATCTGAAGAAAGAGCTCCTAATGTGTTGAACACTCAGTGTATATGCTATGTAGGAGATGCTTTTATCTGAAGAAAGAGCTCCTAATGTGTTGAACACTCAGTGTATATGCCTTGTAGGAGAGGTTTTGTCTGAAGAAATAGCTCCTAATGTGTTGAACACTCAGTGTATATGCTATGTAGGAGATGCTTTTATCTGGAGCCATCTACTATAAGTGCATATATTTTTGTGGCCCCAGCGGGAATTGAACCCGTGGTCCTGGCCTGGCTGGTGCCATGCTCTACCTGAGCCACAGAGGACCGGTTAGCTTAATGAATGGTGCTATAATGTGAGTGTTAGTTGTTACTCATACCAGGGTTACACCACTGACTGGTGGCATCAGGTTCCAGTGAAGAGAGAAAGGGTAGAGATCTATTTGTAAGGACATCTCTTCAGTGAGAGAGTGATGGAGAGCAGGAGGATGGAGAGAGAGGGGGCGTAGTTGTATCTGAAAGGGAGGTTAACCGTGCACATATTCAACAGTTAGTCCAACTGAACTATGAAGACTAGTTGCGTTGGAGAGGGAAGACAGAGCTCATATTACTCACTTGTTGTTCTCCATTGTGCATAGTATTTACAATTCATTAATTTATGACTAAGAATGACTGCAGTTTGAATTTGTTTGCTGGTTGTTGTTTGTTTAAAGAATTTAACGTGTGTGTGTGTGTGTGTGTGTGTGTGTGTGTGTGTGTGTGTGTGTGTGTGTGTGTGTGTGTGTGTGTGTGTGTGTGTGTGTGTGTGTGTGTGTGTGTGTGAAAAACATGACTGTACAAAATCTGAGTGAAAGAATAATATTTCAGAGAGAGACAGAGAGAGATGTATAAGAAGCGAGAGAGAGAAAGGAGGGATAGAAAATAGAGAGAGAAACAGAGGGAGTGTGTGGGAGGGAGGGGAGGTGATAATTGAGCTCTCCCAACAGCAGAATAATATTTTCCTCTCCTTTCGCTCCTTTTGTTGTTTGGTTCCTGCATTCTCCCTGGTAAACACCACACATATCCCCAGCATTGTGCCAGGCTGACTAATCGCTGTACACAGGGACGGATGTGGGCGTCCAGATCAGCCAGGCCAATTAGCCGAGGACAGAGAGATGTGTAGCGATGAGAGGAGTCACGCTCCCTCACTCAGACGGGTTCCATTCATCAGTGGTAAAGAGCCTGGGCTGTATTCTGCTGTCGTCAGCTGGGCTTTACTGCTCCTATGTTCTGTTCAGGTTGACTGTTTGTCTGTACAGGTGATCCTTCAGTCCTTCTTACTGTAGCCTTTTGTTGTTTTTACCTCTTTGATTGGAATGAACAAGAGAGCTGACAAAGCCCTTTGTTTTATCGGTGGATCTGTGTGTGTTTTATCGGTGGATCTGTGTGTGTGACTGTGTTTGGTGTGTGTGTGTGTTTTAACGTACTGTATGTCTGCATTCGTATGTTTGTGTTTTTCTTTGCGCCTGGGTCCACTCTGCATGAGAACAGCCCTGTGGCGAGTGTTGTCCACTCTCCTCTCCTTTTGCCCATTTAGCTGCGGCTCTGACCCTGGATCTGCCCAGCTGAGGGAGATGCTGTCGGGCGCCAGCTGTCCCCCCCGCCCACTGACTCAGAGTCAGCCCATAGGCAGCCCATCTCTCTCTGCTCCCTCTCTCGTCAACAGCTGTGGACTGATAAAAAAGTGCCCAGATACACTCACACATACACACACACACACACACACACACACACACACACACACACACACACACACAGATACACACACACACAGATACACACACACATATGCAAAAGGCAAAAAGTCTGTCCCAGGGAGCCTCACTAACAGTAATTCAACCATCAAATCTCCCCAAATCCTCCTCAAGATGGCTTTACCCAGTTTACTGAAGCCTCTCTCTCCTCTGTCTGTTACTGTGTTGGATGAAGCCTCTCTCTCCTCTGTCTGTTACTGTGTTGGATGAAGCCTCTCTCTCCTCTGTCTGTTACTGTGTTGGATGAAGCCTCTCTCTCCTCTGTCTGTTACTGTGTTGGATGAAGGCTCTCTCTCCTCTGTCTGTTACTGTGTTGGATGAAGCCTCTCTCTTCTGTCTGTTACTGTGTTGGATGAAGCCTCTCTCTCCTCTGTCTGTTACTGTGTAGGATGAAGCCTCTCTCTCCTCTGTCTGTTACAGTGTTGGATGAAGCCTCTCTCCTCTGTCTGTTACAGTGTTGGATAAAGCCTCTCTTCTCTGGCTGTTACTGTGTTGGATGATGTTACTGTGTTGGATGAAGCCTCTCTCCTCTGGCTGTTACTGTGTTGGATGATGTTAATGTGTTGGATGAAGCCTCTCTCCTCTGGCTGTTACAGTGTTGGATGAAGCCTCTCTTCTCTGGCTGTTCCAGTGTTGGATGAAGCCTCTCTTCTCTGGCTGTTACAGTGTTGGATGAAGCCTCTCTTCTCTGGCTGTTACTGTGTTGGATGAAGCCTCTCTCTCCTCTGGCTGTTACAGTGTTGGATGAAGCCTCTCCTCTGTCTGTTACAGTGTTGGATGAAGCCTCTCTCTTCTCTGGCTGTTACAGTGTTGGATGAAGCCTCTCTCTCCTCTGGCTGTTACAGTGTTGGATGAAGCCTCTCCTCTGTCTGTTACTGTGTTGGATGAAGCCTCTCTCCTCTGTCTGTTACAGTGTTGGATGAAGCCTCTCTCCTCAGTCTGTTACAGTGTTGGATGAAGCCTCTCTCCTCTGTCTGTTACTGTGTTGGATGAAGCCTCTCTCCTCTGTCTGTTACTGTGTTGGATGAAGCCTCTCTCCTCTGTCTGTTACTGTGTTGGATGAAGCCTCTCTCCTCTGTCTGTTACTGTGTTGGATGAAGCCTCTCTCCTCTGTCTGTTACTGTGTTGGATGAAGCCTCTCTCCTCTGTCTGTTACTGTGTTGGATGAAGCCTCTCTCCTCTGTCTGTTACTGTGTTGGATGAAGCCTCTCTCCTCTGTCTTGTTACTGTGTTGGATGAAGCCTCTCTCCTCTGTCTGTTACTGTGTTGGATGAAGCCTCTCTCCTCTGTCTGTTACTGTGTTGGATGAAGCCTCTCTCCTCTGTCTGTTACTGTGTTGGATGAAGCCTCTCTCCTCTGTCTGTTACTGTGTTGGATGAAGCCTCTCTCCTCTGTCTGTTACTGTGTTGGATGAAGCCTCTCTCCTCTGTCTGTTACTGTGTTGGATGAAGCCTCTCTCCTCTGTCTTGTTACTGTGTTGGATGAAGCCTCTCTCCTCTGTCTTGTTACTGTGTTGGATGAAGCCTCTCTCCTTTGTCTGTTACAGTGTTGGATGAAGCCTCTCTCCTCTGTCTGTTACTGTGTTGGATGAAGCCTCTCTCCTCTGTCTGTTACTGTGTTGGATGAAGCCTCTCTCCTCTGTCTGTTACTGTGTTGGATGGATGGAAATAACATTCAACTCTAGCAGTAAATATAGAGTTAGCTCCTAAAACTAAGTCATCTTATTGCCAGACCTACATGAAGTGCATACTCCCTTTAACTTGTTATGGCTGCAATCCCAATACCGGGATCAATATGACAACTACCAGTGAAAATAGAGGGCGCCAAATTCAAACCACAGAAATCTCATCATTACAATTCCTAAAACATACATGTGTCTTATATAATTTTAAAGGTAATCTTGTTGTTAATCCCACCAAAGTGTCATTGGCTTATTAGATTCACTAGTTCCAAAAATATCAAGTGATTTTGCATAGCCACATCGTTTCAACAGAAATACTCATCATAAATGTAGATGATAATACAAGTTATACACATGGAATTATAGATATACCTCTCCTTAATGCAACCGCTGTGTCAGATTTCAAACAA
This sequence comes from Oncorhynchus kisutch, assembly GCF_002021735.2. Taxonomy (NCBI): domain Eukaryota; kingdom Metazoa; phylum Chordata; class Actinopteri; order Salmoniformes; family Salmonidae; genus Oncorhynchus; species Oncorhynchus kisutch. The sequence continues at coordinate 1,629,397 of NW_022261983.1, read as the reverse complement.
AGTTTACAGAAAAAGCAACACATGCTATAATCTGAGACGGAGCTCAGAACAGAAGCCAAATTAGCCTCCATGTTGGAGTCAACAAAAACCAGAGAATACATGATAAATGTTTCCTTACCTTTGATGAACTTCATCAGAAAGCAGTCCTAGGAATCCCAGGTCCACAATAAATGCTTGATTTGTTCGAAAATGTCAGTTATTTTTGTCCAATTAGCTACTTTGGTTAGCGCGTTTGGTAAACAATTCCAAAGTAACAAAGCGCGTCCACTATAATGTGACGAAATGTCCAAAAGTTCCGTAACAGTCAGTAGAAACATGTCAAACGATGTACTGAATCAATCTTTAGAATGTTGTTTACATACATCTTGAATAACGTTCCAACCGGAGAATTAGAATGACTTCAGATGAGCGGTGGAACGCAGGTCCTTCCCTTGTGAACGCGCCTGGTGAAAGCATGGTCAACTCGTAGCAGTGGTGACTATTTCCTGTGTCATTCGACCCTCCTTCACATTAGAGTCATCAGACAAAGTTCTATTGACTGTTGACATCTAGTGGAAGGTGTAGGAAGGGAAAACTCATCCATATCTCGCTGTAATTTCAATGAGAGCTAGGTTGAAAATCTGCCACCCCCAGAAAAATAAAAAACAGGAAGTGGAATTTCTCAGGTTTTTGCCTGCTATATGAGTTCTGTTATACTCAGACAGACATAATTCAAACAGTTTTAGAAACTAAACTTTAGAGTGATTTCTATCCAATACTAATAATAATATGCAAATATTAGCAACGATGACTGAGGACCAGGCCGTGGAATATGGACACCTCTATGCACCTTTCATCCAAGCTACTCAATACTGCCCCTGCAGCCATAAGAAGTTTTTAAGTGCATGACAGTTCACCTTTCCAAATGCAAGTTGCTCCAGATATTTGCATGATCCAGTTTAGTGTACAGTCTTAGAAAGAAATATGAAAGTGTATTGCAGAATTCTGGAGCATGTCACGATTGATTGGACAACACTGATTTGTTGTGTTAACAAATAGCTCTTCTTTTAAATAGACTCTCACAAAGACATAAAACATGATGTTTCTTGTATGATATTCAGACACAAGGCTCTGCCTCACTTCTGAAGGGTCTCTTTGATATTCCCTTAAAACAGTCCCTTCTGACAGCCTCTTTCTAAGTGTACTTCCTCAGAGCTGTAAAGGACTCTAATATTCAGTCTCTCTACTCTACTCTTCTTGCATTAATGATCTTCCTAATTCCAGTTGTTTTAGACTACAGTTCTGAAGTGGAGCTTTGGAGCTGTTACTTCCTCCTGCTCCCTAATGGTTGGAGACAGCAGTTTATACTCCTGCTTGGGTACACTCTTCAATACACACACACAGATGCAAGCAGACAGACACAGAGACACAGAGACACACACACACACACAGGTGCACCCCCCCCCCCCCACACACACACACGCATACACACAACCGCACAGGGAATGACACACACTCTCACAACGATGCAACATATTCCTAATGAAAGGGAGCTGCCATGTCTCTCTACACATTTAGAAAAAAGGGTTCCAAAAGGGTTATTCGGCTGTCCCCATAGAAGAACCCTTTTTGGTTCCAGGTAGAACTATATTGGGTTCCATGTAGAACCAAAAAGGGCTCTTCAAAGGGTTGTCCTATGAGGGGGTGGCTATATCAATACACCAACCTATCTGCATGTGTTTCATTGTCAAATGAGGAGATAGAGCAAGAGGTGGCTGTATCTGGGTCAGAGGAGGAGACAAAGGAAGAGGTGGCTGTATCTGGGTCAGAGGAAGAGGTGGCTGTATCTGGGTCAGAGGAGGAGACAAAGGAAGAGGTGGCTGTATCTGGGTCAGAGGAGGAGACAAAGGAAGAGGTGGCTGTATCTGCGTCAGAGGAGGAGACAAAGGAAGAGGTGGCTGTATCTGGGTCAGAGGAGGACACAGAGGAAGAGGTGGCTGTATCTGGGTCAGAGGAGGAGACAAAGGAAGAGGTGGCTGTATCTGGATCGGAGAATGAGACAAAGGAAGAGGTGGCTGTATCTGGGTCAGAGGAGGACACAGAGGAAGAGGTCACTGGGTTAAACCAATAGTCAACCAGGATGCCTCTGACTCAGTAGTGTAGTTAAACTGTGACTCTGACTCAGTACTGTAGTTAAAATGCGACTCTGACTCAGTACTGTAGTTAAACTGTGAATCTGACTCAGTACTGTAGTCAAACTGTGAATCTGACTCAGTAGTGTAGTTAAACTGTGAATCTGACTCAGTACTGTAGTCAAACTGTGAATCTGACTCAGTACTGTAGTTAAACTGTGAATCTGACTCAGTACTGTAGTCAAACTGTGAATCTGACTCAGTACTGTAGTTAAACTGTGACTCTGGTGTGTGTGCAGGGGAGTCTCTATTTCCCTTCTCTCTCTGTAACCACGTTTCCATCTACAGTTTTAATGTTAGTAAAGTCGTACAGGCTGTATCACATCGGGCTGTGATTGGGAGTCCCATAGGGTGGCACACAATTGGCCCAGCATCGTCCGGGTTTGGCTGGGGTAGGCCGTCATTGTAAATAAGATCTAATCTAAATAGATCTAATCCCAGAAGCTGACCAATAACAACGGCAGACAGAGCCACCTCCTGGTCAAGCTCCGTAGACGTCCACATCACCCACTGCTCCCAAGAATACTACTCGCCAATGTCCAGTCTCTTGACAACAAGGTAGACGAAATTCAAGCAAGGGTTGCCTTCAGAGAGACATCAGAGATTGTAACATTCTCTGTTTCACGGAAACATGGCTCTCTCGGGATATGTTGTCAGAATCGGTTCAGCCACCGGGCTTCTCCATGCATCACGCCTACAGAGATAAACACCTCTCTGGGAAGAGGAAGGGCTGGGGTGTATGCTTCATGATTAATGACTCATGGTGTAATCATAACAACACATACAGGAACTCAAGTCCTTCTGCTCACCCGACCTAGAATTCCTTACAATCAAATGCCGGCCATATTACCTCCCAAGAGAATTCTCGTCAGTTATCGTCACAGCTGTGTACATTCCCCCTCAAGCAGACACCAAGACTGCGCTCAAGGAACTTCACTGGACTCTATGTAAACTGGAAACCATATATCCTGAGGCTGCATTTATTGTAGCTGGGAATTTTAACAAAGCAAATTTGAGAACAAGGCTACCTAAATTCTATCAGCTTATTGATTGCAGTACTCACGGGGGTATACACTCAATCACTGTCTCTCTAACTTCCGCGATGCATACAAAGCCCTGACCTCCCTTCGGAAAATCCAACCACGACGCCATCTTGCTCCTACCGTCTTATAGGCAGAAACTCAAACAGGATGTACCAGTGACTAAAACTATTCAACGTTGGTCTGACCAATCGGAATCCACGCTTCAAGATTGCTTTGATCATGCGGACTGGGATATGTTCAGCCTCAGAGAACAACATCGATCTATATGCTGACTCGGTGAGTGAGTTTATAAGAAAGTGCATTGGAGATGTTGTACCCACTGTGACTATTAAAACCTACCCTAACCAGAAACCGAGGATGGATGGCGGCATTTGCGCAAAACTGAAAGCGCGAACCACTGCATTTAACCATGGAAAGAGGTCTGGGAATATGGCTGAATATAAACAGTGTAGTTATTCCCTCCACAAGGCAATCAAACAAGTGAAATGCCGGTACAGGGACAAAGTGGAGTCACAAATCAACGGCTCAGACATGAGACATATGTGGCAGGGTCTACAGGAAATCACGGACTGGAAAAAGAAAACCAGTCACGTCACGGACACCTACGTCACGCTTCCAGACAAACCAAACACCTTCTTTGCCCGCTTTGAGGATAATACAGTGCCACCGTTGCGTCCCGCTAACAAGGACTGCACCCCCCAATCTCCTTCTCCGTGGGGCGGTCTGTCCAGCACTCTGTGACATCAGCTAATGTAAGAAGGGCTTTATAAATACATTTATAAATGTAAATGTGTGTATGTGTGTGCGCGTGCCTGTCTTAGAGAAGCCCTAATGCTAAGTGCTACTGTATTTGTTAAAACTGCAGAAGAACAGAGGTTCTGGGGGCGATGGTGTATTTGTCTGATTCAAGCCTTGGCATGTGTGTATGTGTGTGTGTGTGTTGGGGGGGGGTCTGTTTGTGTGTGTGTGTCTGTTTTAAGCTTTGTGGAGACACACACACACCGCTGCACCTTCAGTGTGTCTGATATAACAAGGCACCCAGACATGCATAGTCAAGCACAGATCCCAAGAGACAGCTAGGGAGACACTGCAGCGCCCAGTGATTTCCCTGCTCTGCCATCGCCTGTCAGCCTGAATCACAGCGTGGGAAGAGACTATAGGGGATTCCTCCAATCAGAGCAGGAAGCCATGATGTTGCCTGACAAGGCAAGCCGCACCTTGACCTTCACCTTGGCTCCTGCCCTGTCTCAACCAATCAGATAATGCCCTGTCTCAACCAATGAGATGACATGACAGTCAGGGTCCATTACGTTTTCACTTGAATGTATGTTTTATAAACATACAACAACTCTCCTGTGCTCTGTCCCCTTTCCTTTCCTCTCCTTTCCTCTCTCCTCTACTGATCCCTCTCCTTTCCTTTCCTCTCCTTTCCTCTCTCCTCTACTGATCCCTCTCCTTTCCTTTCCTCTCCTTTCCTCTCTCCTCTCCTGTCCCCTCTCCTCTCCTCTTCTTTCCTCTCCTGTCCTCTCCTATCCTCTCTCCTCTCCTGTCCTCTTTCCTCTCCTGTCCTCTTATTTCAGGGTTAATTCCTGTTCAGTGCAGTGTGTTCGTTAGACTTGTTTTGCCATATGAATCTGTATCCTGAACCTCAAGGCTGTACTTCAATATGTGGGTTGAGATGTAGGTTTTCAGGCCTGGCTGGGTTTCTAAGATTCTCACTGCTTCCTTAGTCATCTTTCTCCCATGCAGCGTAGGTAATTGGTGTCTGGTGTGTGTTTGTTCCATGGGGTGTATATAACCTGCTTATTATACTGTTCTATGATTCAGTGGGTTCACTGGGTTTAAAGTGAAAAAGAATCTGTAGAAGTGCACTTGAGCAAGGCACCTAATCCTGATTTGCGCCAGGCATTGGCGAACCGTCATTCAGGGAAGAGCCCCATCTGTTTTGAGCCCAAATGTAAAAAAGGTGGGCTTTTTTGTTGGGTTTGCCTGTTTTGTGTGTTATTTTGGCATTAATACATGTCACATATCAGTTTGCAAACAATGTGAAAAATAATATAATTGAGTTAATAAAGCCACATACAAACATTGTCTCTTTTTTGTTTTCTTGAGTAAAGCAGCTCCAAAATGCAGGTGTTTCAGTCGAGCTCAGTGCTTCCTGTGGTGGTGGGGCAAGCCAGCAGAAAATCCGGAGCATTGCGCCGTGATTGGCTCAGTGTTCTGTCACTCATGGGGACTTTACTCCACTGAGAAGTGTAAGAGGAGACATTGAAAATTCTAACCCTTCGGCTGCTTCCATAGAAGTGCCCATCCAAGAAGGCTCTAGGTCATTGGCCACAGATCAAATCACGTTATATCTACAGTAGCTTTGATTGGACTGATCATGTCAACATCATACTTTCACAATCTTAGCGAGAAGTCATTATCATGAATCAAGTCGACAATCTACTGGGAAATACTTTTTAATCCTTGTCATATGAAGAGACATAATGAGAAATTATACTGTAGATAAAACGTATCGGCCAAAGGACATAAACATTACACAAGAAGTTGGAAATCGCAAATTCAACGAGTGGTTGGGAAGGAATCAGTGACAGTGGCTGTGTAGTCCCAAATCTGGGATTAAGGGGCTCTTTTCCAAGTTTAAAATGATACTAAGTGTATGTTGTGTAGTAAGATGTTAGTAGCCCATGTGCCTCACAAAAGGATTCATCCCCCTTAAGTATTCATCACCCTTGGTGTTTTTCATATTTTGTTGCATTATTTTGTTGTAATTTAAATAGATTTTTATTTGAATTTCATGTAATGGACATACACAAAATAGTCCAAATTGGGAAAGTGAAGTGAAAAAAATGACTTGTTAATTTTTTTATTTTTATGTATTCACCCCTTTGCTATGAATCCCCTAAATAAGATCTGGTGCAACCAATTACCTTCAGAAGTCACATAATTAGTTAGATAGCACACAGGTGGACTTAATTTAAGTGTCACATGATCTCAGTGTATATATATACACACACCTGTTTTGAAAGGCCCCAGAGTCTGCAACACCATTAAGCAAGGGACACCACCAAGCAAGCGGCACGCTGAAGACCAATGAGCTCTCCAAACAGGTCAGGGACAAAGTTGTGGAGAAGTAAAGATCAGGGTTGGGTTATAAAAAAATAGCAGAAACTTTGAACATCCCACGGAGCACCATTAAATGTATTATTAAAACAATTGAAAGAATATGGTACCACAACAAAGCTGCCTAGAGAGGGCCACCCACCAAAACTCACAGATAAGGCAAGGAGGGCATTAATCAGAGAGGCAACAAAGAGACCAAAGATAACCCCGAAAGAGCTGCAAAGCTCCACAGCGGAAATTGGAGTATCTGTCTATAGGACCACTTTAAGCCTTACAATCCACAGAGCTGGGCTTTATGGAGGAGTGGCCAGAAAAGCCATTGCTTAAAGAAAGAATTAAGCCAACACATTTGGTGTTTGCCAAAAGGCATGTGGGAGACTCCCCAAACATATGGAAGAAGGTACTCTGATCAGATGAGACTAAAAGTGAGCTTTTTGGCCACCAAGGAAAATGCTATGTCTGGCACAAACCCAACATCTCTCATCACCCCGAGAACACATCCCAACAGTGAAGCAGGGTGGTGGCAGCATCATGCTGTGGGGATGTTTTTCATTGGCAGGGACTGGGAAACTGGTCTGAATTGAAGGAGTGATTGGTGGCGCTAAATACAGGGACATTCTTGAGGGAAACCTGTTTCAGTCTTCCCGAGATTTGAGACTGTGACGGAGGTTCACCTTCCAGCAGGACAATGACCCTAAGCATACTGCTAAAGCAACCAGAGTGGTTTAAGGGGAAACATTTAAATGTCTTGGTATGGCCTAGTCGAGGCCCAGACCTCAATCCAATTGAGAATATGTGGTATGACTTAATTGGTCAATCCCAGGAAACGTTGTAGCTACTTCAGGCTACTCTGACCGCCATGACCTTGGCGGGGTCCATACGTAACTCCCTGTGCAATAATATAACCCAGGAAGGACAGAGGAAGCATGGAACTCACATTTCTCAGCTTTAACAAAACGCTTATTCTCCCACAGCCATTGGAGAACTTGGCGAACGTGTTGATGGTGAGCCTCACGGTCCTTAGAAAAGAAATCTGAATGTCATCCAAATGTTTAAAAAACTAAGCATCCAATCACATCCCTTAGCATATCATTGACTAGGTTCTGAAACACAGCAGGGGCGTTAGTAAGACCAAAAGGCATGACTAAATACTCAGTGGCCAAGTGTGTTGAACACAGTTTTCCACTCGTCCACCTCTCTGATGTGAACAAGGTGGTAGGCATTCCGGAGGTTGAGTTTGGTGAACAGCGTGGCACCATGGAGGGGGGCAAAAACACTTGTTCTTCACTGTGATATTATTCAGCCCACGAAAGTCTCTGCACTCAGTGACCCATCCTTTACAAAGAATAAAATCAGCACCCATCAGAGAGGAAGAAGGCCCGATAAGTTCTGCAGCCAGGGAATCCTAGATGTACCCCTCCATAGCCCCCTGGTCAGGGCGAGAGAGGTTACACAACCTCCTCATTCCTGCCGCTTTCAGCAGCGAGGGTGCGAAACTCAATCGACATTTCAGCGACACTATGGGAGCCTTGACGGAGGGACAGGAGTCGTTTAGCTGCATCCTTACTGCAGACAGGGTGGTCGAAGACTCTCTTCATCTACTCCGTGAAGCTGGAGTAGGAGGAACAGATGAAGGACTGTCTCTCCGACATAGACGTGACCCAGGAAAGCGTTGCGCCACGGAGGCAGCCGATCAGGAAGGATATCTTGGCCCGTTTGCTAGCATAAGAGTAAGGCTGTTGCTCAAATTCTAGTGAACATTGTACCAAGAAATCTCTGCAAGCTCCGAGGTCACCATCGTAATGCTCTGGAGCCGGAACAAACGTCTCACAGAGCGGAGGAGAAGGACTAGGGGCTAGTTGCGAGCTTTGGGTGAAGGTTCGATCCTGCAGGTTAGAAAGGCTTCGTGAAAAGTCCTTGACGTACTCTAGGAGAGTTTTCAGGGCTTGGTCATGTTGCTTGAGCAGGGCGCCTTGGCCGGCGAGGGTTTGGTGGAGAGGATCTAAGTCTGCTGGGTTCAAATCTTTGGGCCAGATCGTACTGTTAATCAGGTGAACCCAAGTGGAGACTCAGACAAGGGGACAGGGATAAGGTAACTAAGGTATTTATTGAACATCGGGGGAAGATGGGGTGCAGGCCAGGGGAGGTTTGGGCGGGTAGCAGGGAACCAGGGGCTGAGGCTGGGGCTAGGGGAGTGAGGGCAGGGTAAGCAGCTCCAGAGCAGAATCCAAGGAAACTGTAGAGTGGGGTATCCAGGGCAGGGAAGCAAGACCGACAAGACGAGGGACTGGGGACAGGGACCAGAGGCAGAGTGGACGGAACTGTAGCAGATAGATAAGCAGCATCAGGCTAGGGAAAACAGACACAACAGGATAACAAGCTGTATGCAGGCACAAACAGCTTGAAACGTAGACTGACTGAGCAGAGGTTATGATCTGGCAGCATGGAAGTGGCAGGGTGGAGTATTTGTAGAGGTCTCTATTATGGAACAGGTTGCAGGTGGTGGGGATCAGCTCTGCCTCCAGCACACCTCTCTCCACTCACACAATCACATGCCTCAACACAGAGGGAGAGAGCACTGGTGGAGTGGCAGCAGGTTAGGGAGACACAGGAGGAGAAGTAGATGGCGTGGCAGGGGCAGATGTAACAGAATTCTGTCACTGTATATTTCAAAAGTGCTAAACAAATAGTTATAATGACTAAGTTTATCCTAGCTCGCGCCTTAATGTCTTTATTCGAAATAACGGATTGCCTTTTATCCGCTTGTTGTCCCCTTATCCTATAGTTTGTACATCTCAATTGTCATTAGAAACCACATTTGTTTAAGCAAGTCAGCCATATCAGCTATGTTTTTTAAAAAGCAGTAAATGAGGCTGAATGATCTGTTTCGCTGCCAGACAAGGCTCCGCTGATAGCCAGGTGTAGCAGTGGTAAGATGTTGGGACTGCTGTTGGGACAGCTTTATGTAGACACTTTGTGGGCACTGTTTGTCTCCGTTATATTGTAATCCATGTATTGTTTAGTGTTGTGTAGTGGCTTTGCTGCCATGCATCCAATTATTATTTTTTTGTCCCACCAAGATTTACATGCTAAAATCGTCACTGTCGCCAGGGGTACCGTGCTACTATGGCTGACCCTGCAAAACCACACATTTCACTGCACCTATCCAATGTAAATCAAATAAGTATTTCTAATTTGATTTGTCACATACACATATGTGTATGTGACAATATGGGATAATAGAGGGGTATGAGAGGAGGGATAATAGAGGGTTATGAGAGGAGGGATAATAGAGGGGTATAAGAGGAGGGATAATAGAGGGTTATGAGAGGAGGGATAATAGAGGGTTATGAGAGGAGAGATAATAGAGGGTTATAAGAGGAGGGATAATAGAGGGGTATAAGAGGAGGGATAATAGAGGGTTATGAGAGGAGGGATAATAGAGGGTTATGAGAGGAGGGATAATAGAGGGTTATGAGAGGAGAGATAATAGAGGGTTATGAGAGGAGGGATAATAGAGGGTTATGAGAGGAGAGATAATAGAGGGTTATGAGAGGAGGGATAATAGAGGGGTATGAGAGGAGGGATAATAGAGGGTTATGAGAGGAGAGATAATAGAGGGGTATGAGAGGAGGGATAATAGAGGGTTATGAGAGGAGAGATAATAGAGGGTTATGAGAGGAGGGATAATAGAGGGTTATGAGAATAGAGATAATAGAGGGGTATGAGAGGAGAGATAATAGAGGGTTATGAGAGGAGAGATAATAGAGGGTTATGAGAGGAGGGATAATAGAGGGTTATGAGAGGAGGGATAATAGAGGGTTATGAGAGGAGGGATAATAGAGGGTTATGAGAGGAGGGATAATAAATCAAATCAAATGTATTTGTCACATACACATGGTTAGCAGATGTTAATGCGAGCGTAGCGAAATGCTTGTGCTTCTAGTGCCGACAATGCAGTAATAACCAACAAGTAATCTAACCTAACAATTCCAAAACTGCTACCTTATACACACAAGTGTAAAGGGATAAAGAATATGTACATAAAGATATATGAATGAGTGACGGTACAGAACGGCATAGGCAAGATGCAGTAGATGGTATCGAGTACAGTATATACATATGAGATGAGTAATGTAGGGTATGTAAACAAAGTGGCATAGTTTAAAGTGGCTAGTGATACATGCAGTAGATGATATAGAGTACAGTATATACTGTACATATACATATGAGATGAATAATGTAGGGTATGTAAACATTATATTAAGTAGCATTGTTTAAAGTGGCTACTGATATATTTTACATCAATTTCCATCAATTCCCATTATTAAAGTGACTGGAGTTGAGTCAGTGTGTTGGCAGAAGCCACTCAATGTTACTGGTGGCTGTTTAACAGTCTGATGGCCTTGAGATAGAAGCTGTTTTTCAGTCTCTCGGTCCCTGCTTTGATGCACCTGTACTGACCTCGCCTTCTGGATGATAGCGGGGTGAACAGGCAGTGGCTTGGGTGGTTGTTGTCCTTGATGATCTTTATGGCCTTCCTGTGACATCGGGTGGTGTTGGTGTCCTGGAGGGCAGGTAGTTTGCCCCCTCTCATAGAGGGCTATGAGAGGAGGGATAATAGAGGGTTATGAGAGGAGGGATAATAGAGGGTTATGAGAGGAGGGATAATAGAGGGTTATGAGAGAGGGATAATAGAGGGTTATGAGAGGAGGGATAATAGAGGGTTATGAGAGGAGGGATAATAGAGGGTTATGAGAGGAGAGATAATAGAGGGTTATGAGAGGAGGGATAATAGAGGGTTATGAGAGGAGGGATAATAGAGGGGTATGAGAGGAGGGATAATAGAGGGGTATGAGAGGAGGGATAATAGAGGGTTATGAGAGGAGGGATAATAGAGGGGTATGAGAGGAGGGATAATAGAGGGCTATGAGAGGAGGGATAATAGAGGGGTATGAGAGGAGGGATAATAGAGGGGTATGAGAGGAGGGATAATAGAGGGTTATGAGAGGAGGGATAATAGAGGGTTATGAGAGGAGAGATAATAGAGGGTTATGAGAGGAGGGATAATAGAGGGTTATGAGAGGAGGGATAATAGAGGGGTATGAGAGGAGGGATAATAGAGGGGTATGAGAGGAGGGATAATAGAGGGCTATGAGAGGAGGGATAATAGAGGGGTATGAGAGGAGGGATAATAGAGGGTATGAGAGGAGGGATAATAGAGGGTTATGAGAGGAGGGATAATAGAGGGTTATGAGAGGAGGGATAATAGATGGGTATGAGAGGAGGGATAATAGAGGGTTATGAGAGGAGGGATAATAGAGGGTTATGAGAGGAGGGATAATAGAGGGTTATGAGAGGAGGGATAATAGATGGGTATGAGAGGAGGGATAATAGAGGGTTATGAGAGGAGGGATAATAGAGGGTTATGAGAGGAGGGATAATAGAGGGTTATGAGAGGAGGGATAATAGAGGGGTATGAGAGGAGGGATAATAGAGGGGTATGAGAGGAGGGATAATAGAGGGATATGAGAGGAGGGATAATAGAGGGTTATGAGAGGAGGGATAATAGAGGGCTATGAGAGGAGGGATAATAGAGGGGTATGAGAGGAGGGATAATAGAGGGGTATGAGAGGAGGGATAATAGAGGGGTATGAGAGGAGGGATAATAGAGGGTTATGAGAGGAGGGATAATAGAGGGTTATGAGAGGAGGGATAATAGAGGGGTATGAGAGGAGGGATAATAGAGGGTTATGAGAGGAGGGATAATAGAGGGTCATGAGAGGAGGGATAATAGAGGGGTATGAGAGGAGGGATAATAGAGGGATATGAGAGGAGGGATAATAGAGGGATATGAGAGGAGGGATAATAGAGGGTTATGAGAGGAGGGATAATAGAGGGATATGAGAGGAGGGATAATAGAGGGATATGAGAGGAGGGATAATAGAGGGTTATGAGAGGAGGGATAATAGAGGGTTATGAGAGGAGGGATAATAGAGGGTTATGAGAGGAGGGATAATAGAGGGGTATGAGAGGAGGGATAATAGAGGTTTATGAGAGGAGGGATAATAGAGGGGTATGAGAGGAGGGATAATAGAGAGGTATGAGAGGAGGGATAATAGAGGGGTATGAGAGGAGGGATAATAGAGGGTTATGAGAGGAGGGATAATAGAGGGCTATGAGAGGAGGGATAATAGAGGGATTTAAGAGGAGGGAGTATATAGAGGGGTATGAGAGGAGGGAAAATAGAGGGGTATGAGAGGAGGGATAATAGAGGGGTATGAGAGGAGGGATAATAGAGGGATTTAAGAGGAGGGAGTATATAGAGGGGTATGAGAGGAGGGATAATAGAGGGGTATGAGAGGAGGGATAATAGAGGGATTTAAGAGGAGGGAGTATATAGAGGGGTATGAGAGGAGGGATAATAGAGGGGTATGAGAGGAGGGATAATAGAGGGATTTAAGAGTAGGGATTATATAGAGGGGTATAAGAGGAGGGATAATAGAGGGATTTAAGAGGAGGGAGTATATAGAGGGGTATGAGAGGAGGGATAATAGAGGGATTTAAGAGGAGGGATTATAGAGGGTTATAAGAGGAAGGATTATATAGAGGGATTTAAGAGGAGAGATTATATAGAGCGGTATGAGAGGAGGGATTATAGAGGATATGAGAGGAGGGATTATATAGGGGTATGAGAGGAGGGATAATATAGGGGTATGAGAGGAGGGATAATAGAGGGATTTAAGAGGAGGGATTATATAGAGGGGTATGAGAGGAGCGATTATAGAGGGGTATAAGAGGAGGGATTATATAGAGGGGTATGAGAGGAGGGATTATAGAGGGGTATGAGAGGAGGGATTATATAGAGGGGTATGAGAGGAGGGATAATAGAGGGATTTTAAAGGAGGTATTATATAGAGGGGTATGGGAGGAGAGATTATAGAGGGGTATAAGAGGAAGGTGAAAGACTTCCACTTAATCCTACACAGGGTACAGTGAGATGACTGACCGTCCACCCCCCACAATCCTTTGGGAGAGCAGAGGGTTCTCGGTCGCCTGCTCCATGGCTTGGGGATGTCCCTGTCCGTCACTCATACGACTGGCAGAGATGAATGGTCACAGTGGTTATAAACAGGACAGTCAGCACCGAACATATACTGTACACACACACACACACACAATTTTCAACACAGGGTGGAGTCAGCAAAGAACTTGACAGACACGACACCATAACATGCAGTTTGATACAGCTGACATCACACTTTGACATGCACACTTCTGACAGAAAACAAACAAACAAAGCACCGCTTCAGAGTGGACCACTAGAGGACCTGACACAGAGGGCCTGACGCACAGAGGGCCTGACGCAGAGGGCCTGATATAGAGGGCCTGATGCACAGAGGGCCTGACGCACAGAGGGCCTGACGCACAGAGGGCCTGACGCACAGAGGGCCTGATGCATAGAGGGCCTGATGCATAGGGCCTGATGAATAGAGGGCCTGATGCACAGAGGGCCTGATGCACAGAGGGCCTGATATAGAGGGCCTGATGCACAGAGGGCCTGACGCACAGAGGGCCTGACGCACAGAGGGCCTGATGCACAGAGGGCCTGACGCAGAGGGCCTGATGCATAGAGGGCCTGACCCACAGATGGCCTGACGCACCGAGGGCCTGACGCACCGAGGGCCTGATGCATAGAGGGCCTGATGCACCGAGGGCCTGACGCCCAGAGGGCCTGATGCATAGAGGGCCTGACGCACCGAGGGCCTGACACAGGCCTTTTGTGTTGTGTTGTGCAGTTCGCAAAACTTGTTTAATTTGGTTTCTCAAGAGTGTCTGTCATTTTATTTTCACATTTGGAATAGCGCCAATGTCACACATTTGGCTTACAAAGGCTTAAATTCATTGGATATTATGCAGTAGTGTGCACAGTAACAAAGTGTGGTTGTCATGAGTCAGGACATTTTGGTACTAATACAAGCACTTTGCCCTTTCTTGTTTTGGCTTCAAGTCAAATATTTAAAGATGCACTATACAGAAATCGCTCCGCCATTTCCTGGTTGCTAAAATGTTAATAGTTCGCCTAATTTCAGTTTATGTGACATGTCACGCCCTGATCTGTTTCACCAGTCACTGTGCTTGCCTCCACCCCCCTCCATGTGTCGCCCATCTTCCCCATTATCCCCTGGGTACTTACGCCTGTGTTCTCTGTTTGTCTGTTGCAAGTTCGTCTTGTTTGTCAAGTCAACCAGCGTTTTCTCAGCTCCTGCTTTTCCCTAGTCTCTCTTTGTCTCGCCCTCCTAGTTTGGACCCTTGCCTGTCCTAACTCTGAGCCCGCCTGCCTGACCACCTGCCCGCCCATGACCCCGAGCCTTCCTGCTGTCTAGTACCTTTGCCCATACTCTGGATTACCGATCTCTGCCTTCCCCTGACCCAGAGCCTGCCTGCAGTCCTGTACCTTTGCCCCACTACTCTGGATTACCAACCCCTGCCTGCCTTGACCTGTCGTTTGCCTGCCCCTGTTGCTGTAATAAACATTGTTACTTCAACACAGTCTGCATTTGGGTCTTACCTGAAACGTGATTACAAAACAAGCAAGTATAGTGTAGAGAATCATTGTACCATGTAAACTGCTGTGAAATATATTTTCCATAACCAACAAATATTGTATTTTCAGCTGTTTGAAGCTGGTGTACAAAACTGAAAGTAAAAGACGCAAAAACTCAACTTAAGCACGAGAAACATAGAAATAGTGCACCTATAACATATCTACCACTTCTTAGACTTGCTTTCAATGAGAATGACAGATCTATAACTAACATGTCTCTGTGAGTTTGCTCGGGTCCCCCAAAAAGTTACATTTGCAGCATTCATTTCAGTCCAATCCATTGTCTGGTCTACTAATTGTAGTGTTGAGTGTTAGGAGACTGACGAGCGAGGCTGCCAGGGCTTACAGTCAGAGCCCAGTGTAGAGGAGAAATGGATGGTGTAACAGGCTGGTCGCTAAACAACAGGCTCTCAGGGCTTACAGTCAGAGCCCAGTGTAGAGGAGAAATGGATGGTGTAACAGGCTGCCAGGGCTTACAGTCAGAGCCCAGTGTAGAGGAGAAATGGAAGGTGTAACAGGCTGGTCGCTAAACAACAGGCTCTCAAGGCTTACAGTCAGAGCCCAGTGTAGAGGAGAAATGGATGGTGTAACAGGCTGCTCGGTAAACAACAGGCTGCCAGTGCTTACAGTCAGAGCCCAGTGTAGAGGATACATGGATGGTGTAACAGGCTGCTCAGTGCTTACAGTCAGAGCCCAGTGTAGAGGAGAAATGGATGGTGTAACAGGCTGCTCGCTAAACAACAGGCTGCCAGGGCTTACAGTCAGAGCCCAGTGTAGAGGATACATGGATGGTGTAACAGGCTGCTCGGTAAACAACAGGCTGCCAGGGCTTACAGTCAGAGCCCAGTGTAGAGGAGAAATGGATGGTGTAACAGGCTGCTCGCTAAACAACAGGCTGACTGAGTTTCTCTCGCAGGACATTCGAGCCACATCAAAGTTTGAAGACAACTTGACACAGAGGAAGCGTGTAGTTAAGTCTTGTTTTACAGTGTATCCTAGTTCTCTCCATGTGTCTCTACCAGAGTTACTGTGTTGGTATCTCTCACTCACCCCTTTCTTTCTCTCTTTCTCCTCTCCCTGACAATGAGTCCCCACCTTCTCTCACTTTCTTTTACCCCAATGAATAGACTTGTCAGAGAAACAAAATGAACTGATAGACTGATTTGACACTCTATCCGACCCATGTGTGTGCCTTCACGCTTGTGTGTGTGTGTTTGAACATCTGTACAGTATTTTGATGACTGATGATTATGAATGTTGTTTTTTTGGTTGTATTTATTTGCACCTAAGTGAACAAGTGACAGTGCAGATAAAGAACTGGTAAGAACGGTGTGCAGGTAAGGTTGGAAATCCAACAGGGCTGATATGAAAACCAATATACAATATATATAAGTGCAAAAAATGTGTTCTATCAGTTAAACAAAGCATATCCATTATAATTGTAAATTATATACTCAGTATACAACAAAAAACATATTTGATTGTGTGTGTGTGTATGTGTGAGAGAGTGAGGGTTAGAGGAGGAGGAGACTACTGGATAGTTTGGTTCATCATGCTGACCCCTAGTCTATTACTGGGTAGTTTGGTTCATCAGGATGACCCCTAGTCTACTACTGGGTAGTTTGGTTCATCATGCTGACCCCTAGTCTATTACTGGCTAGTTTGGTTCATCAGGCTGACCCCTAGTCTACTACTGGGCTGTTTGGTTCATCAGGCTGACCCCTAGTTTACTACTGGGTAGTTTGGTTCATCAGGCTGACCCCTAGTTTACTACTGGGTAGTTTGGTTCATCAGGCTGACCCCTAGTTTACTACTGGGTAGTTTGGTTCATCAGGCTGACCCCTAGTTTACTACTGGGTAGTTTGGTTCATCAGGCTGACTCCTAGTTATTAAGGGATAATGATCTTTTGTCAATGTGAAGATACGAATTCCAGAGTATGGTACCTCTGTATCTGATAGAGAATTGACTATGTGAGGTGTGTCAGTGAGGAAGGTGAAGGTTATTGCAGTGTCTTGTATTGTATGCGGACTCCACATTGGGATGATTATTAAAAAATAAATCATCAATCAACATCTTAAAGCACTCAGAATTATCTTAGTTAAGTATTCTACATTTAATTATACTATCCATGCCCACCTGTTCATTTCCAGCTGCCAACAAGAAGTGGAATATTGGAAAGCGGTCAGAAATGTAAGTTTACACTCAACGGACAGTTTATTAGGTACATACATACATAGCAAGCCATGTGGCCGCTATATAAAGCAGTCAAACAAGCATAGAGGTATTCAGTTACTGTTCGATTGAACGTTAGAATGTGCAAAATAAGTGACCTAAGCAACTTTTGAGCGTGGTATGGTCGATGGTCCCAGGCGCACGAGATTCAGTATCTGCGGCTGGCTTCCGGGTTGAATGCGAGCTGTGTTAAGAAGCAGCGCTTCTTGGTTGGTTGGGTTGTGTTCCGGAGGACGCATGGCTTTTGACCTTCGTCTCTCCCGAGCCCGTACAGGAGTTGTAGCGATGAGACAAGATAGTAACTACTAACAATTGGATACCACAAAATTGGGGAGAAAAGGGGGTAAAGTACAAAAAAATTAAAACATGTTAAATGTGCAAAAAGAGTGAAAGAAAATTCGAGATCACCAGTACTCAACATAGAGACGCATACAAAGCTCTCCCTCACCCTCCATTTGGTAAATCTGACCACAACTCTATCCTCCTGATTCCTGCTTACAAGCAAAATGCTGAACTACCAGACTGTTATGCTATCACAGACTGCAACATGTTCTGGGATTCTTCTGATGACATTGAGGAGTACACCACATCAGTCACTGGCTTTATCAATAAGTACATCGAGGACGTCGTCCCCACAGTGACTGTACGTACACACCCCAACCAGAAGCCATGGATTACAGGCAACATTTGCACCGAGCTAAAGGGTACAGCTGCCACTTTCAAGACTCTAACCCGGAAGCTTACAAGAAATCCTCCTATGCCCTGCGACGAAGCATCAAACAGGCAAAGCATCAACACAGGGCTAAGAGTGAATCATACTACACCGGCTCCGACGCTCGTCTTATGTGGCAGGGCTTGCAAACTATTACAGACTACAGCACAGCCACGAGCTGCCTAGTGACACGAGCCTACCAGACAAGCTAAATCACTTCTATGCTCCCTTCGAGGCAAGCAACACTGAGGCATGCATGAGAGCATCAGCTGTTCCGGACGATTTTGTGATCATGCTCTCCATAGCCGACGTGAGTAAGACCTTTAAACAGGTCAACATACACAAGGCTGCGGGACCAGACGGATTACCAGGACGTGTGCTCCGGGCATATGCTGACCAACTGGCAGGTGTCTTCACTGAAATTTTCAACATGTCCCTGATTGAGTCTGTAATACCAACATGTTTCAAGTCCCTGTGCCCAAGAACACAAAGGCAACCTGCCTAAATGACTACAGACCCGTAGCACTCACGTCCGTAGCCATGAGGTGCTTTGAAAGGTTGGTAATGGCTCACATCAACACCATTATCTCAGAAACCCTAGACCCACTCCAATTTGCATACTGCCCAAACAGATCCACAGATGATGCAATCTATATTGCACTCCACACTGCCCTTTCCCACCTGGACAAAAGGAACACTTATGTAAGAATGCTATTCTTTGACTACAGCTCAGCGTTCAGTACCATAGTGCCCTCAAAGCTCATCACTAAGCTAAGGACCCTGGGTCTAAACACCTCCCTCTGCAACTGTATCCTGGACTTCCTGAAGGGCCGCCCCCAGGTGAGGAGGTTAGGTAGCAACACATCTGCAACGCTCATCCTCAACACTGGAGCTCCCCAGGGGTACGTGCTCAGTCCCCTTCTGTACTCCCTGTTCACCCACGACTGCATGGCCAGGCACGACTCCAACACCATCATTAAGTTTGCAGACGACACAACAGTGGTAGGCACGATCACCGACAACGACGAGACAGCCTATAGGGAGGAGGTCAGAGACTTGGCCGGGTGGTGTACATACTACCTCAATCAGCCTGACTAACCGGTGTCTGTATGTAGCCTCGCTACTTTTATATCCTCGCTACTGTATATAGCCTATCTTTTTACTGTTGTTTTATTTCTTTACCTACCTATTGTTCACCTAATACCTTTTTTTGCACTTTTGGAGGAATAATGGTGTTGGGCTGTATTTTATGGTTTGGGCCCCTTAGTTTCAGTGAAGGAAAATCTTAACACCACATTATACAATGACATTCTAGACGACTCTGTGCTTCCAACTTTGTGGCACAAGTTTTGGGAAGGCCCTTTCCTGTTTCAGCATGACAATGCCCCGTGCACAAAGCGAGGTCCATAGAGAAATGGTGTGTCAAGATAGGTGTGGAAGAACTTGACTGGCCTGCACAGAACCTCATCGAACATCTTTCGGATGAATTGGAACTGTACTCCCTGTTCACCCACGACTGCGTGGCCAACTACGACTCCAACACCATCATTAAGTTTGCTCGGCATCTGACCATATGGTGCTACAGAGTGTAGTGCGTACGGTCCAATATATCACTGGGACCAAGCTTCCTGACATCCAGGACCTATATACTATGCGGTGTCAGAGCCCCAAAAAATTGTCGAAGACTCCAGTCACCCAAGTCATAGACTGTTCTCTCTGGTACCGCACGGAAAGCGGTACCGGAGCGCCTAGTCTAGGACCAAAACGCTCCTTAACTACCCCCAAGAAATAAGACTGCTGAACAATTAATGAAATGGCCACCCCCCTGCTACCTGCTGTTTATTATCTATGCATAGTCATTTTACAAATGACCTTGACTGACCTGTACCCCCACACATTGACTCGGTACTGGTACTCCCTGGAGCCTCGTTATTGTTATGTCATTTTCTTGTGTTATTTTTTAAATATTTTTTTTACTTTTGTTTATTTTGTAAATATTATCGTAACTCTATATCTTGAACTGCATTGTTGGTTAAGGGCTTGTAAATAAGCATTTCACGGTAAGATCTACACATGTTGTAATTGGCGCATGATACAAATACAATTTGATTTGATTTGAACACTGCGAGCCAGGCCTAATCACCCAACATCAGTGCCCGGCATTAATAATCCTCTTGTGGCTGAATGGAAGTACCTGCAGCAATGTTCCAACATCTAGTGGAAAGCCTTCCTGGAAGAGTGGAGGCTGATATAGCAGCAGAGGACGGACCAACTCCATGTTAATGCACATGATTTTGGAATGAGATGTTGGACGAGCGGGTGTCTACATACTTTTGGTCATGTAGTGTATGAAATGGATTAAAGAGCAGGTTATCAGGGTTGACATCCCCTCCTCTCCCTCTCTCCATAGCTGATATCTGAGAGGCTATGGTCTACTGCATCCAAGAGAATGGCCATGGATATCATGTGTGCAAAGTCTGTCTGGAGGTGAATAGAGCCTTAACAACACTCAGAGCACTATAATTCCATAACTACCAGAATGGCCATGATTGTCATTCTGACTGTTGATATTTCAGTTGTGTAATAATTCCATAATAAATAATACATTGCTAAATAAATGCATTGATTATGTTAAAATAATTCATAAGAAACCTCCGGATAACAAGTCAGTCAGAAAATGAATTGATTTATCCAGAAGTACATAAACTGTAAATAGGTTATAAAATAGACATTATTGTATTTTCTGACATAAGAAAATAGTTGCCTGCACAGCTAAATGATATATCCAAACTACACTTAAAATATATGGAAACTCATTTCCCACATATACTAATAGATAGATGTGCCCTAAAGACAAGATTAAATGTACAATAGTCTGATGGGTGACAATATTATCAATTGAAAATGAAGGGACTGATGACCAGCGCAGCGTGCATTGACAAAGAAGCAAGGAGTTTACCAAATAGCATTTTTTCATATAATCCTACAGAGGTCCATGCAGACCAGATGTTTTGATTGAATCTACTCTTTCTGTTAGGGTATCGCAAAGGTTTCTAGTTAACCTAGTTATGCAAACAAACAACAAATGGTAGAAAATACAACTCTTCCCACGTGTTCCTCATGTGAGTACTGGCAGCAATCAACAATAGCCATTTGGGAAAAATATATTTTCTGTTATATTCCATTATATTCTTACTGTAAAATATATGTGGTTGACTGTGGTATGGCAGGGGAATATAAGTGTGTGATGTCTGCTAAATGAACAAGTTGACTTCATGGGCATGGCTCAGCCAAACGATATACTGTAGCCTCGGCTCCTACACACAGATAAATATAACTGATACATGATATTCTTTTCTTTTGAAGTAAATTGCCTTAGTGTCATGTTTTTTTATGATCTTCTTAAATGAAATATGAATGGATTTCTTTATGATTGTGTATAGTAAATGGATTTATTAGACTGGTGGCCATTGGTAGGCTACTCGTCGAGGCCTGGCTATTTCAGCCTACTGTTAAATATGCATATGGACATTTTGATCCTCATGGCGCTTTGAGGAAGAAATGCTCAAGTTTTTGTTTTTTATGATATTTATTTTAAAGTACTGCTAGAGTGTAAATACACATATTTAGGAAAAGTCAGGGACAGGTGGGTTCAAGGTTTTATTGAAGTGAAGTTTCAACAAAATGTAAAACGGTCAGATTGACCGTCTTGGCAGTTCTAGTGTTAAAATGCTGAGTTCTCTATCGGGCTCTCTGTATCTCCATTAGTCTGTGTGACACATAAGATGGAGAGAGTGTGTTCTAAATCCAGGGAGGTATATTGTTGTATGTGTAATTACCACCAATAGATGCTCAACAAACTGTCAATAGCCTATTGACCAGGAATACCCACACCTGTTGCATCAGTTCAGTTCAATTCACCACACTGACAGCATAATCCATTCATTTAAGCTAAGAAGTGTTTATTTTTCTAAATTTTCTCAACAGTCCCTGTGTATTAGTTCTGCCTTTCCAGAATAGACAGACACCCTGACATTTATCCCCCTCTCCCTGTATTGGTTTCCTTCCTAGTCAGCAGCTCAGATCAAAGGGCTATTAGAGTTCTGCTGCTTGTGCCTGTCTGCCTGCCTGCCTGCCTGCCTGCCTGCCTGCCTGCCTGTCTGTCTGTGTCTGTCTGTCTGTCTGTCTACCTGCCTGTCTGCCTGCCTGTCTGTCTGTCTGTCTACCTGCCTGTCTGCCTGCCTGTCTGTCTGTCAGGATCAGGGTGGATGAGAGTTGTCTGGAGGCATGGAGGAGCCAGTCCAGCACTGCGGGTGTCCTCTTATCTGCCCCTGTGAGACACTAAGGGTGATATCGTTCTGTAATCTCATTAAACATGTGCCACAGATTTCTAATCTCTCCAGATTAGCGCTGATAATCCACACTTCAGATGGAATCATAGGATGGAGCAAAGAGAGGTGGGAATAATATTGCCCTAGACAGTGTATTTGTATTTATATTTATTAAGGATCCCCATTATTTCCTGCCAAGGCAGCAGCTACTCTTCCTGTGGTTTATTTCCTGCCAAGGCAGCAGCTACTCTTCCTGTGGTTTATTTCCTGCCAAGGCAGCAGCTACACTTCCTGTGGTTTATTTCCTGCCAAGGCAGCAGCTACTCTTCCTGTGGTTTATTTCCTGCCAAGGCAGCAGCTACTCTTCCTGTGGTTTATTAAGGATCCCCATTATTTCCTGCCAAGGCAGCAGCTACACTTCCTGTGGTTTATTTCCTGCAAAGGCAGCAGCTACTCTTCCTGTGGTTTATTTCCTGCCAAGGCAGCAGCTACTCTTCCTGTGGTTTATTTTCTGCCAAGGCAGCAGCTACTCTTCCTGTGGTTTATTTCCTGCCAAGGCAGCAGCTACTATTTCTGTGGTTTATTAAGGATCCTCATTAGTTCCTGCCAAGGTAGCAGCTACTCTTCCTGTGGTTTATTTCCTGCCAAGGCAGCAGCTACTCTTTCTGGGGTTTATTAAGGATCCTCATTAGTTTCTGCCAAGGCAGCAGCTACTCTTCCTGGGGTCCAGCAACATTAAGGCAGTTATATACAATTTAAATATTACATGACTATTACATTTCATAACACTTTACACAACATTTTTACCTTTATTTAACCAGGCAAGTCAGTTAAGAACATATTCTTATTTTCAATGACGGCCTGGGAACAGTGGGTTAACTGCCTGTTCAGGGGCAGAACGACAGATTTGTACCTTGTCAGCTCGGGGGTTTGAACTCGCAACCTTCCGGTTACTAGTCCAACGCTCTAACCACTAGGCTACGCTACGCACATATTTACAATACAGAATCCATGTGTACGTGTGTGACACACTTTTACATAAACACACATTCAAAGACAATGCATGCACACACACATACTGCACAGAGACACGCACATGCACACACGCACACAGAGAGGCACATGCGCACACACACACACACACATGCACACAGAGAGTAAGAGAGAGAGAGAGAGACACGCGTGCACACACACACACAACGCAAGGGTTTTGTAAGCTGTAAACTGAAGCCACTTATCTATGTGCTTATGCAATTAGCATGAGGAAACAAAGGCCATAGTAATGAATCATACCCCCTGCTGCTGTAATACAGTATTATTATCAACAATCTCATCTGATAGGACTCCGTCAAAGTGGACTAACTCCAAGGAAACTACTTGACTTGTTTATTATTTATGCATTTATGCAGTTTTCCCATTGATTTGAACATTGTTAATTTCCACCTGTAACCGTGTGTTGGTGAGTCTAAGCCCTGTGAGACTGACATTGTCTGAGACATCGGAGAGTTGGAGGGAGAGGTAGAAAATAGTCGAAATAAAGAAAAACCCTTGAATGAGTATGTGTGTCCAAACTTTTGACTGGTACTGTAGATACATTCTCTCTAAACTAAACTGTGTGTGTGTGTGTGTGTGTGTGTGTGTGTGTGTGTGTGTGTGTGTGTGTGTGTGTGTGCGTGTGTGTGTGTGTCTTCAGTCAGGCAGTGTAGATCTGACAGGCTGATCCCAGAGGTTTAACACATGCCAACGCTGCTCTGACTGAGGTTTATCCTTCGCTTCAGCAGAATTCTACTGCTCACAGTTCGACATCCTTACTAAACTCTGAACTTAGATCAGTTTAGAACTACTGCTCAGAGCTAAGTGCACTCTGTTACAACAGAACTGCGATCATTGTAAAGCAGTGTTCCCAGGGGTTGTTTTGTCTTTTGGTGCACTCTGGTTTTTAATTTATTTGATTTATTTCACCTTTATTTAACCAGGTAGGCCAGTTGAGAACAAGTTCTCATTTACAACTGCGACCTGGCCAAGATAAAGCAAAGCAGTGCGACAAAAAAGTTACACATAAACAAACGTACAGTCAATAACACAAAATAAAAGAAAAATAGAAAGATCTATGTACAGTGTGTGCAAATGTAGAAGAGTAGGGAGGTAAGCTATAAATAGGCCCTAGAGGTGAAAATAATTACAATTTAGCATTAATACTGGAGGGACAGATGTGCAGATGATGATGTGCAAGTAGAGATACTGGGGTGCGAAAGGGTAAGCAATAATGTTGGGATGAGGTAGTCGGGTGGGCTATTTACAGATTGGCTGTGTACAGGTACAGTGATCGGTAAGCTGCTCTGACAGCTGATGCTTAAAGTTAGAGCAGGAGATATAAGACTCCAGCTTCAGAGATTTTTGCAATTCGTTCCAGTCATTGGCAGCAGAGAACTGGAAGGAAATGCAGCCAAAGGAAGTGTTAGCTTTGGGGATGACCAGTGAAATATACCTGCTGGAGCGCATGCTACGGGTGGGTGTTGCTACGGTAACCAGTGAGCTGAGATAAGGTGGCGCTTTACCTAACAAAGACTTATAGATGACCTGGAGCCAGTGGGCTTTGGTGGCAAAACGGATGGCACTGTGATAGACTACATCCAGTTTGCAGTGTTGGGGGCTATTTTGTAAATGACATTGCTGAAGTCAAGGATCGGAAGGATAGTCAGTTTTACGATGGTATGTTTGGCAGCATGAGTGAAGGAGGCTTTGTTTGCAAAATAGGAAGCCGATTCTAGATTTAATTTTGGATTGGAGATGCTTAATGTCAGTCTGGAAGGAGAGTTTACAGTCTAACCAGACAAATCAAATCAAATCAAAGTTTATTTGTCACATGCGCCAAATAGAACAGCTGTAGACCTAACAGTGAAATGCTTACTTACAGGCTCTAACCAATAGTGCAAAAAGGTATTAGGTGAACAATAGGTATGTAAATAAATAAAACATCAGTAAAAAGACAGGCTATATACAGTAGCGAGGCTATAAAAGTAGCGAGGCTACATACAGTCACCGGTTAGTCAGGCTGATTGAGGTAGTATATACATGTAGATATGGTTAAAGTGACTATGCATATATGATGAACAGAGAGTAGCAGTAGCGTAAAAGAGGGAGTTGGCGGGTGGTGGGTGGGACACAATGCAAATAGTCCAGGTAGCCATTTGATTACCTGTTCAGGAGTCTTATGGCTTGGAGGTAAAAACTGTTGAGAAGCCTTTTTGTCCTAGACTTGGCACTCCGGTACCATTTAGTAGAGAGAACAGTCTATGACTGGGGTGGCTGGGGTCTTTGGCAATTTTTAGGGCCTTCCTCTGACACCGCCTGTAGAGGTCCTGGATGGCAGACAGCTTAGCCCCAGTGATGTGTTAGGCCATACGCACTACCCTAGGTAGTACCCACTACCTCAGGGACATCGTGGCTTTGTCGTGCCCTCTTCACGACTGTCTTGGTGTGTTTGGACCATTCTAGTTTGTTGTTGATGTGGACACCAAGGAACTTGAAGCTCTCAACCTGCTCCACTACAGCCCCTTCGATGAGAATGGGGGCGTGCTCGGTCCTCCTTTTTCTGTAGTCCACAATAATTTCCTTAGTCTTGGTTACGTTGAGAGATAGGTTGTTATTCTCGCACCACCCGGCCAGGTCTCTGACCTCCTCCCTATAGGCTGTCTCGTCGTTGTCAGTGATCAGGCCTACCACTGTTGTGTTGTCTGCAAACTTAATGATGGTGTTAGAGTCATGCCAGTCGTGGGCAAACAGGGAGTACAGGAGGGGCCTGAGCACGCACCCCTGGGGAGTTCCAGTGTTGAGGATCATCGTGGCAGATGTGTTGCTACCTACCTTCAGCACATGGGGGCAGCCCGTCAGGAAGTCCAGGATCCAGTTGCAGAGGGAGGTTTTTAGTCCCAGGATCCTTAGCTTAATGATGAGCTTTGAGGGCACTATGGTATTGAACGCTGAGCTGTAGTCAACGAATAGCATTCTTACATAAGTGTTCCTTTTGTCCAGGTGGGAAAGGGCAGTGTGGAGTGCAATATAGATTGCATCATCTGTGGATCTGTTTGGGCGGTATGCAAATTGGAATGGGTCTAGGGTTTCTGGGATAATGGTGTTGATGTGAGCCATGCCCAACCTTTTAAAGCACTTCATGGCTACGGACGTGAGTGCTACGGGTCTGTAGTCATTTAGGCATGTTGCCTTTGTGTTCTTGGGCACAGGGACTTGAAACATATTGGTATTACAGACTAAATCAGGGACATGTTGAAAATTTCAGTGAAGACACCTGCCAGTTGGTCAGCACATGCCCGGAGCACACATCCTGGAAATCCGTCTGGTCCCACAGCCTTGTGTATGTTGACCTATTTAAAGGTCTTACTCACGTCGGTTACGGAGAGCGTGATCACACAGTCGTCCGGAACAGCTGATGCTCTCATGCATGCCTCAGTGTTGCTTGCATCGATGTGAGTATAGAAGTGATTTAGCTCATCTGGTAGGCTTGTGTCACTGGGCAGCTTGCAGCTGTGCTTCCCTTTGTAGTCTGTAATAGTTTGCAAGCCCTGCCACATAAGACGAGCGTCGGAGCCGGTGTAGTATGATTCAATCTTAGCCCTGTATTGACGCTTTGCCTGTTTGATGGTTCGTCGCAGGGCATAGCAGGATTTCTTGATTTTCTTGAAAGCAAGATTTCTTCCGGGTTAGACTCCCGCACCTTGAAAGCGGCAGCTGTACCCTTTAGCTCAGTGCGAATGTTGCCTGTAATCCATGGCTTTTGGTTGGGGTATGTACATACAGTCACTGTGGGGACGACGTCCTCGATGCACTTATTGATAAAGCCAGTGACTGATGTGGTGTACTCCTCAATGCCATCAGAAGAATCCCGGAGCCTAGGTATTTGTAGTTGTCCACATATTCTAGGTCAGAACCGTCCAGAGTAGTGATGCTAGTTGGGCGGGAGGGTGCGGGCAGCAATCGGTTGAAGAGCATCCACTTAGTTTTACTAGCATTTAAAAACAGTTGGAGGCTACGGAAGGAGTGTTGTATGGCGTTGAAGCTTGTTTGGAAGTTTGTAAGCACAGTGTCCAAAGAAGGGCCAGATGTATACAGAATGGTGTCATCTGCGTTGAGGTGGATCAGAGAATCACCAGCAGCAAGAACGACATCATTGATATATACAGAGAAAAGAGTCGGCCCGAGAATTGAACCCTGTGGCACCCCCAGAGACTGCCAGAGGTCTGGACAACAGGCCCTCCAATTTGACACACTGAACTCTATCTGAGAAGTAGTTGGTAAACCAGGCGAGGCAGTTATTTGAGAAACCAAGGCTATTGAGTCTGCTGATAAGAATGCGGTGATTGACAGAGTCGAAAGCCTTGGCAAGACGGCTGCACAGTATTGTTTTTTATCGATGGAGGTTTTGATATAATTTAGGACCTTGAACGTGGCTGAGGTGCACCCATGACCAGCTCGGAAACCAGATTGCATGGTGGAGAAGGTACGGTGGGATTTGAAATGGTTAGTGATCTGTTTATTAACTTGGCTTTCAGAGATTTTAGAAGGGCAGAGCAGGATGGATATAGGTCTATAACAGTTTGGGTCTAGAGTGTGTCCCCCTTTGGAGAGGGGGATGACTGCGGCAGCTTTCCAATATTTGGGGCTCTCAGACGATACGAAAGAGAGGTTGAATAGGCTAGTAATAGGGGTTGCAACAATTTCGGTGGATAATTTTAGAAAAAGAGAGTCCAGATTGTCTAGCCCAGCTGATTTGTAGGGATACATATTTTGCAGTTCTTTCAGAACATCAGCTGTCTGGATTTGGGTGAAGGGGGGCATTTAGACAAGTTGCTGCTGGGGGTGCTGAGATGTATGGAAAAATGCTCATTGAAATGATCGATTATCATGGATTTATTAGTGGTGACAATGTTTCCTATCCTCAGTGCAGTGTGCAGCTGGGAGGAGATGCTCTTATTCTCCATGGACTTTACAGTGTCCCAAAACATTTTGGAATTAGTACTACAGGAAGCAAAATTCTGTTTGAAAAAGCTAGCCTTGGCCTCCCAGGTGGCGCAGTGGTTAAGGGCGCTGTACTGCAGTGCCAGATGTGCCATCAGAGTCCCTGGGTTCGTGCCCAGGCTCTGTCGTAACCGGCCGCGACCGGGAGGTCCGTGGGGCGACGCACAATTGGCCTAGCGTCGTCCGGGTTAGGGAGGGCTTGGTCGGTATGGATGTCCTTGTCTCATCGCGCACCAGCGACTCCTATGGTGGGCCGGGCGCAGTGCGCGCTAACCAGGATTGCCAGGTGCACGGTGTACCCTCTGACACATTGGTGCGGCTGGCTTCCGGGTTGGATGCGCGCTGTGTTAAGAAGCAGTACGGCTGGTTGGGTTGTGTATCGGAGGACGCATGACTTTCGACCTTCGTCTCTCCCGAGCCCGTATGGGAGTTGTAGCGATGAGACAAGATAGTAGCTACTACAACAATTGGATACCACGAATTTGGGGAGAAAAAGGGGTCAAATAAATTTAAAAAATATATATATTTTTTAAATTCAAAGCTAGCCTTAGCTTTCCTAACTGACTGAGTATATTGATTCCTGACTTCCCTGAAAAGTTGCATATCGCAGGGGCTATTCAAGGCTAATGCAGAACTCCACAGGATGTTTTTGTGCTGGTCAAGGGCAGTCAAATCTGGGGTGAACCAAGGGCTATATCTGTTTTTAGTTTTACATTTTTTGAATGGGGCATGCTTATTTAAGATGGAGAGGAAAGCACTTTTGAAGAGCAACCAGGCATCCTCTACTGACGGGATGAGGTCAATATCCTTCCAGGATACCCGGGCCAGGTCGATTGGAATGGCGTGCTCGCTGAAGTGTTTTAAGGAGCGTGATGAGGGGTGGTCATTTTACCGCTGACCCATTACGCACGCAGGCATTGAGGCAGTGATTGATGAGATCCTGGTTGAAGATAGCAGAGGTGTATTTAGAGGGCAGGTTGGGCAGAATTATATCTAAGAGGGTGCCCATGGTTACAGATTTAGGGTTGTACCTGGTAGGTTCCTTGATAGTTTGTGTGTGATTGAGGGCATCTAATTTAGATTGTAGGACAGCCGGGATGTTAAGCATGTCCCAGTTTAAGTCACCTAACAGTACGAACTCTGAAGAAAGAAGGGACCGATCAATTCACATATGGTGTCCAGGGCACAGCTGGGGGCTGTGGGGGGTCTATAACAAGCGGCAACGGTGAGAGACTTGTTTCTGGAAAGGTGGATATTTAAAGTAGAAGCTTGAATTGTTTGGGCACAGACCTGGATAGTATGACAGAACTCTGCAGGCTATCTCTGCTGTAGATTGCAACTCCGCCCCCTTTGCAGTTCTATCCTGTCGGAAAATGTTATAGTTAGGGATGGAAATTTCTGGATTTTTGGTGGCCTTCCTAAGCCAGTATTCAGACACGACTAGGACATCTGGGTTGGCGGATTGTGCTAAAGCAGTGGATTAAACAAACTTAGGGAGGAGGCTTCTAATTTTTACATGCATGAAACCAATGCTTTTACGGTTACAGAAGTCAACAAATGAGAGTGCCTAGGGAATTGGAGGGGTGCTGGGGGCTGCAGGGCCTGGGTTAACCTCTACATCACAAGAGGAACAGAGGAGGAGTAGGATAAGGGTATGGCTAAAGGCTAAAGAACTGGTCGTCTAGTGCGTTTAGAACAGACAGTAAAAGGAGCAGGTTTCTGGGCGTGGAAGAATAGATTCAAGGCATAATGTACAGACAAGGGTATGTTAGGATGTGAGTACGGTGGAGGTAAGCCTAGGCATTGAGTGATGATGAGAGAGGTTTTGTCTCTAGAGGCACCATTTATGCCTCATGTGTGGGGGGTGGAACATAAGGGCGAAGTAAAGACATATTGAGCCAAAACAGCAATAGACAAGGCATATTGACATTAGGGAGAGGCATGTGTAGCCAAGTGATCATAGGGTCCAGTGAGTAGCTAGGCGAGCTGGAGGCACGGCGATTCAGACAGCTAGCAGGACGGGGCTAGGAGGCCGGGGCTAGCAGCAGGCTAGCAGATGGGTCTCAGGGAGATGTCACAACGGCAGAGCCTGTTGAAACCCCCTCAGACGATTACGTTGGCAGACCAGTCGTGATGGATCGGCTGGGTTATGTGTCGGCAGCAAAGGGTCCAGGCCAATTGGCAAAAAATTGAAGCCCAGGAAGTGCTTGATGGATCTCTTCGGCTAGGCAGGAGGCTAACTTGTGCTTGCTTCGCAACAGAGACGTTAGCCAGGAGTAGCCATTCGGATAGCATCTAGCTAGCTGCGATGATCCGGAGTAAAGGTTCAGAGCTTGCGGTAGGAATCTGGAGATGTGGTACAGAAAAGCAGTCCGGCATGCTCTGGGTTGATATCGCGTTGTGCAGGCTGACAGGAGTTGACCGTGCTGAGGCTGGCAGATGTCAGAGTTAGCGGTGACTACTAGCTAGTAGCTAGTTAGCTGGCTAGCTTCTGAAGGGGGTTCCGGTTCTAAAGTGTAAAAAATAGCAGATCCATACCACATTGGGTGAGGCGCGTTGCAGGAGAGTATGTTCAGTCCATAGATTGAAAATGAGATGAAAAATATTACAAATATACGAAGAAAAAACAATATATACAAGGGACGGGACAAGACAATCAAAACAGACATCCCACTCCTACGCCATCTTGGAAGATCAGTTCTAACACATCTGTTTCACCTTGAGCTAAGAGAGCTTGGCTGATACAACATCATGCACACCATGTGGGCCCCCAGGAACATAATTTATTAACACTGCTGTGTTTGTATCTCCTCTTGGTTATCCACCTGTTGTACAATGTTTCACGCAATGTTAATGGAGCACTTTGGGACACAAATATTATGGGAACATTGATTACAAAAGACCTTTATTAGCCTTGGAAGCTGTAGCTGTTGACTCTAAGCTTAGATCAAAGCCCCAGTGCTCTATCTCCAGGGTTACCCCACAGAGTGTTCCAGAGATTTCTCTCATCTCCATGGTAGCTAGGCTACAACCATATCCTCTGATATTTACCCTGCAAATATCACCCAAGAGAACATATGATCTGCATTCACACAGAAGAAGAAAGCCACACTGAATAACTGTCAAATTGGCAGTTAATTAGTAGAATAATACCTGGAGTCAGCACAAGCTGTGGAAAGGTTTTTTGTGGGAGGAATGGGATAATGGATTACAAAACCTTATAGATTGTCTGTGTGTGTGTGTGTGCGTGTATGTGTGTGTGTGTGTGTGTGTGTGTGTGTGTGTGTGTGTCAGGGTTTTCAGAAAAAAACTTGCCTATTTATTGATGGAAATAACATTCGATATAAATACATTTGACTGGTCATGTTTATCGGTCTATAGGTCAATTTGCATAATTTAGTGGAATTAAATTGGCATATATTCTTTATGTATCTTATTTATCACATGCCTATGGCATACATATACAGAGCCATTGAGTGGAAAATCTGTAACAGCACATGAGCTGCTTCTGCAGCATCTTGTGGTGCTTTCAAGACAACTGGGAACTCCTGGTTGGAAAGTCTGACCTCTAGAGAGAGGCCTGAGTTCCCGAGTTGGAATTCCGAGTTGGATAACCGTTCAAAACTATTTTTCCCAATCGGAGCTCGTTGCATCACACTCATTGCTTTTCAATGTTTTTTTTTATGTAGCCTAGGCCTAACGGTTGTATGAATTTGGGATATATGATCTCACAACTGTCCCAGAGTCTGTTTGGAATAGGCTATTTCTTTCTCAACACACTGACCAATAGAATAGGTAGCCTAAACTTTTATACTATAGTAGATTGACATAGGCGAGTGATTTTGCTGTTCGTTACTCATCTTGTTGGCTGAGGAAAAGTAAATGTGGACAGTTATTCTATGTTAAAAAGTGCACATTGTTGCATCCTCGACTTGTTCTGTTCTGTTAATATCAATTACCATATTCTCAATGTGATTTCTGTCATTCCGAGCACCCAATGCATATGGTTCCGGTACATTTCTCAAATGTCTGGTAAATTAGTATGTTGCCAGTCAAATGTCCAGCGCCACATTTTCCTGAAACCCTGGTATATGTGTGTGCGTGTGAATTAGTATTTTATTAGGATCCCCATTAGCTACTTCTTAAGCAGCAGCTACTCTTCCTGGGGTCCACACAAAACATAAAGCATTACTTAATACATAACATTAATAGACTATTACATCACAAAGACTGAATTTTCATACACCTATGCCTTCATAATCATGTGATTCATAGACGTTACATAATGCAAGTGCAACACATGACAAAGAACATGGAAAGGCAATAAGGAGGTGAGTTGCAAATAGGCTTCTCGCTAAATTCTCCTGACATGAGTATAGCAACCTTGTTTTCCTAAATTCCCCTGACATGAGTATAGCAACCTTGTTTTGCTAAATTCCCCTGACATGAGTATAGCAACATTGTTTTGCTAAATTCCCCTGACATGAGTAAAGCTACATTGATTATATAGTTACCATCCATAATGGGTAACCTGGTGTAAAACATATTCCTATTTACAGTTACCAGTGTGTGCATATGTGTGTTTGTTTGTTTGTGTGCTTGCCTGCATGCACGTGTGCAAGTGTGTTATGCTCCCCATCACGGTAGTGAGGTGTGTTTGTTATGCTTCCCATCACAGTAGTGGGGTGTGTTTGTTATGCTCCCCATCACAGTAGAGGGGTGTGTTTGTTATGCTCCCCATTACAGTAGTGGGGTGTGTTTGTTATGCTCCCCATCACAGTAGAGGGGTGTGTTTGTTATGCTCCCCATTACAGTAGTGGGGTGTGTTTGTTATGCTCCCCATTACAGTAGGGGGGTGTGTTTGTTATGCTTCCCATTACAGTAGTGGGGTGTGTTTGTTATGCTTCCCATTACAGTAGCAGGGTGTGTTTGTTATGCTCCCCATCGCAGTAGTGGGGTGTGTTTGTTATGCTCCCCATCACAGTAGCGGGGTGTGTTTGTTATGCTTCCCATCACAGTAGTGGGGTGTGTTTGTTATGCTCCCCATCACAGTAGCAGGGTGTGTTTGTTATGCTCCCCATCACAGTAGTGGGGTGTGTTTGTTATGCTCCCCATCACAGTAGTGGGGTGTGTTTGTTATGCCTTCCATCACAGTAGTGGGGTGTGTTTGTTATGCTCCCCATCACAGTAGTGGGGTGTGTTTGTTATGCCTTCCATCACAGTAGTGGGGTGTGTTTGTTATGCCTTCCATCACAGTAGTGGGGTGTGTTTGTTATGCTCCCCATCACAGTAGTGGGATGTGTTTGTTATGCCTTTCATCACAGTAGCAGGGTGTGTTTGTTTTGCTCCCCATCACAGTAGTGGGGTGTGTTTGTTATGCTCCCCATCACAGTAGCAGGGTGTGTTTGTTATGTTCCCCATCACAGTAGCAGGGTGTGTTTGTTATGCTCCCCATCACAGTAGCAGGGTGTGTTTGTTATGCTCCCCATCACAGTAGTGGGGTGTGTTTGTTATGCTCCCCATCACAGTAGAGGGGTGTGTTTGTTATGCTCCCCATTACAGTAGTGGGGTGTGTTTGTTATGCTCCCCATTACAGTAGGGGGGTGTGTTTGTTATGCTTCCCATTACAGTAGTGGGGTGTGTTTGTTATGCTTCCCATTACAGTAGCAGGGTGTGTTTGTTATGCTCCCCATCGCAGTAGTGGGGTGTGTTTGTTATGCTCCCCATCACAGTAGCGGGGTGTGTTTGTTATGCTTCCCATCACAGTAGTGGGGTGTGTTTGTTATGCTCCCCATCACAGTAGCAGGGTGTGTTTGTTATGCTCCCCATCACAGTTGTGGGGTGTGTTTGTTATGCTCCCCATCACAGTAGTGGGGTGTGTTTGTTATGCCTTCCATCACAGTAGTGGGGTGTGTTTGTTATGCTCCCCATCACAGTAGTGGGGTGTGTTTGTTATGCCTTCCATCACAGTAGTGGGGTGTGTTTGTTATGCCTTCCATCACAGTAGTGGGGTGTGTTTGTTATGCTCCCCATCACAGTAGTGGGATGTGTTTGTTATGCCTTTCATCACAGTAGCAGGGTGTGTTTGTTTTGCTCCCCATCACAGTAGTGGGGTGTGTTTGTTATGCTCCCCATCACAGTAGCAGGGTGTGTTTGTTATGTTCCCCATCACAGTAGCAGGGTGTGTTTGTTATGCTCCCCATCACAGTAGCAGGGTGTGTTTGTTATGCTCCCCATCACAGTAGTGGGGTGTGTTTGTTATGCTCCCCATCACAGTAGTGGGGTGTGTTTGTTATGCTCCCCATCACAGTAGTGGGGTGTGTTTGTTATGCTCCCCATCACAGTAGTGGGATGTGTTTGTTATGCCTTTCATCACAGTAGCAGGGTTTGTTTGT
This sequence comes from Oncorhynchus kisutch, assembly GCF_002021735.2. NCBI lineage: Eukaryota > Metazoa > Chordata > Actinopteri > Salmoniformes > Salmonidae > Oncorhynchus > Oncorhynchus kisutch. The sequence continues at coordinate 1,594,742 of NW_022261983.1, read as the reverse complement.
TATGCTCCCCATCACAGTAGTGGGGTGTGTTTGTTATGCTCCCCATCACAGTAGTGGGGTGTGTTTGTTATGCTCCCCATCACAGTAGTGGGATGTGTTTGTTATGCCTTTCATCACAGTAGCAGGGTTTGTTTGTTATGCTCCCCATCACAGTAGCAGGGTGTGTTTGTTATGCTTTCCATCACAGTAGTGGGGTGTGTGTGTGTTCTCATCTCTGTGTTTTCCTGATGTGGACATGACAAATGGAGGTGGTGACAGAGAGCGAGCAGGAATAAATCACACTGGGAGATTTTCGCTGAGCTTTTTATTTATACTCTTTTTTTCTGTACCTTTATTACTCAGGAAGATGAATTCATTCTCTTTTCCCCTTCTCAGCAGAAACCAGCAGATTAACATGGAAACATCTCTGATGCATACTGCACACTTAGAGATTCAGATATGATGACGATGTTGTTGATGATGATGATTGTGGTGTTGGTGGTGATGATGATGATGGTTATGGTGGTGGTGATGAGGGTGTGATGATGGTGGTGGTGATGAGGATGATGGTTGTGGTGGTGATGATGATGATGAGGATGGCTGTGGTGGTGATGATGATGTTGATGGTTGGGGTGGTGTAATGATGATGATGGCTGTGGTGGTGATGATGATGATAGTGATGGTGGTGGTGATGATGATGATGATGATGGCTGGGGTGGTGATAATGATGATGATGGCTGTGGTGGTGATGATGATGATAGTGATGGTGGTGGTGATGATGATGATGATGATGTTGGCTGTGGTGATGATGATGGTTGGGGTGGTTATGATGATGATGATGGTTGTGGTGGTTGTAGTGGTGGTGGGGATGATGATGATGATGGCTACGGTGGTGATGATGATGATGATGATGGTTGTGGTGGGGATGATGATGATGTGGATTTCAGAGGGAATTGACTGAAGGTAGTTAACTCTGTTCCACTCTATACTGTATACCAGGACTCAGCAACTTTTAAAATCACCCAGTTGTCCAATTACACAACAGCCTACAGATAGATACACAGTGCTAACTGCCAGATATTAACTGATGGCATGCACACTCCACAGTGACTGCTGTGCACAGTCATTCCCAAAACATGAATTATTGATTTGCTTGGTAATTGTCTTGCTTATCCTCCCCTTTCTTTAAGAGAGGTATTGACTAGGTCTGATGATCATCACCATGACTCCCAAAGAAACTTATGCACACACAAGCACCTGTGTACACACACACACACACACACACACACACACACACACACACACACACACACACACACACACACACACACACACACACACACACACACACACACACACACACACACACACACACTGTCTTGGTAGTAATAAAGTGGAAGTGAGAGCCATGGAGAGTGGTGGTTCATTACTTGGGTCCAATACAACCTGGCATCAAAATCAAACATCTATACTATCTACCAGCCTACTATACCATGTATTCTCCTTTCTGACAAGTGTCTTCTACAGCAGTGGCTCCTAAACATTTTATAGTCCCGTACCTCTTCAAACATTCATCCTCCAGCTGCGTACCTCCTCTAGCAAGGGTCAGCGCACTCTCAGATGTTGTGTTTCGCCATCATTATAAGCCTGCCACACACACACTAAATGATACATTTATTAAACATAAGAATGATTGTGAGTTTTTTGTCACTTCCCACCCAGCTCATGATAAGTGACAAAGAGCTCTTATAGGACCAGGTCACAAATAATAATAGAATAATAATCAATCATTTTGCTCTTTATTTAGCCATCTTACATTTGAAACTTTATTTGTTCATCGAAAATGGTGAATAACTCACCACAGGTTAATGAGAAGGGTGTGAATAACTCACCACAGGTTAATGAGAAGGGTGTGAATAACTCACCACAGGTTAATGAGAAGGATGTGAATAACTCACCACAGGTTAATGAGAAGGGTGTGAATAACTCACCACAGGTTAATGAGAAGGGTGTGAATAACTCACCACAGGTTAATGAGAAGGGTGTGCTTGAAAGGATGCACATAACTCTGCAATGTTGGGTTATATTGGAGAGTCTCAGTCTTAAATAATTTTCCACACACAGTCTGTGCCTGTATTTAGTTTTCATGCTAGTGAGGGCCGAGAATCCACTCTCACATACTGTAGTTACGTGGTTGCAAAGGGCATCAGTGTCTTAACAGCGCGATTCGCCAAGGCAGGATACTCTGGCAGTGGCTTCTGATTAAATTATATTTTCACAGAACTGCTTGTTGCAATTTCGATGAGGCTCTCTTGTTCAGATATCGGTAATTGGACTGGAGGCAGGGCATGAAAGGGATAACGAATCCAGTTGTTTGTGTCATCCGTTTCGGGAACGTATCTGCGTAATTGCGCACCCAACTCCCTCAGGTGCTTCGCTATCTCACATTTGACATTGTCCGTAAGCTTGAATTCATTTGCACACAAAGAATCATACAATGATGGAAAGACGTGTGTTGTCCTTGTTTATGCAGATAGAGAAGAGCTCCAACTTCTTAATCATAGCCTAAATTTTGTCCCGCACATTGAATGTAGTTGCGGAGAGTCCCTGTGATCCTAGATTCCGATCATTCAGGCGAGAAAAAACATCACCCAGATAGGTCAGTCGTGTGAGAAACTCGTCATCATGCAAGCGGTCAGACAAGTGAAAATTACGGTCAGTAAAGAAAACTTTAAGCTCGTCTCTCAATTTCAAAAAAAAATTGTCAATACTTTGCCCCTTGATAACCAGCGCACTTCTGTATGTTGAAAAAGCGTTACATGGTCGCTGCCCAGATCATTGCATAGTCAGAAAATACATGAGAGTTCAGGGGCCTTGCTTTAACAAAGTTAACCATTTTCACTGTAGTATCCAAAACGTCTTTCAAGCTGTCAGGCATTCCCTAGGCAGCAAGAGGCTCTCGGTGGATGCTGCAGTGTACCCAAGTGGCGTTGGGAGCAGTGCTTCACGCGCGTTACCACTCCACTATGTCTCCCTGTCATATGACTTTTGCGCCATCAGTACAGATACCAACACATCTTGACCACCAAAGTCCATTTGATGTCACAAAGCTGCCCAGTACTTAAAACATCATGTTGTCCTGGTTTCCAGAGGTTTGCAGAAGAGGATGTCTTCCTTAATCGACCCCCCATAAACATAACAGACATTTACCAGGAGCTGTGCCAGGCCCGCCACGTGTCTTGACTCATCCAGCTGTAACGTACAGAATTCACTGGCTTGTATGCCATGCAGTAATTGTTTCAATACATCTCCTGCAATGTCAAAACAAATGTAGAATTACTGATGCTGGCATTGGATGTGCTTGTGGAAGCAGAACAACTTGTGTAGTCGACAGGTGCAGGTGTAGTACTGCTGGTAGTAGCTGTACTACCAGTAGAGCTGGTATGTGTCTCTATGGGGCCTATGGGGCCTTACTTTTTTTAACCATTTAACCATTTTCGAGCAAACGGAATGAGCAGCAGCTACGTTTGGTTACATAAGGACTGTTAGTGGAATTCCCGCAAGAGAGTAACGGATAATGTGATTGGATGTTAATTATTTGACTAGGCTACCTGTATTTGACATTGTGTTATTTCGCTGAACACCAGATTTTTGGCAGTGAAAGGAGGTTACTCAGTCAAGAGAGAAAAACTCACCCAGATGTATATTCCTGTTGGAAAAAATATAAATAAACTGTTTGAAAATATGAAGAATTAGTTTAAAAAGAAAAGTAAAACTATTTTTTGGGTACAATTTTTGTACAAATTTTAATCACATCTTTATTTGGCGTACCCCCGATGGCATTCTGTTCTACAGGAATGATTCAAACTGTTATAACCATAGAGATATATTTAATGCAGTGGTTACAACTAGGGTTGCACATTTTGGGGAATATTCACAGGTGGAAACTTTCCGTGGGAATTAACGGGAATATATAGGAATTAACGTAAATATATGCAAATTAATACATCTAAATGTAGATGTTTTTTGCATTGGATATATTTACCATATTATATGGAGACAGAAACATAAACCTTTTACCTTATCATAAGTAGACATAATTTCAAATGATTAAATCCTTCCAATAGAAATTTAAAAAACAATTTAGTTACGAATTGAGTTGACTTAATTAAATGAGATGGCTCTTGTCTCTTCACATGGGATGATTTCACTGAACAACAAAATTAATTAATTATTGAATGATCCCCAATGATCCATCGTATCTCCCAAAAACATTTTCAACATACATGTGTAAAATGATAGTTTAGAAACTAAAACTTTGGTTGTCTTCCTCGCAGGCTTCCATGTTGTCACGTTTTATCAAGGTGGGTGGAATCAAGCGCAGAGAGCAGGTTTCAGTGATTCGACAGTTTATTCTCCGGCGCACAATAAACACGGTCAACCCAAACCACAGGGTGAATAATCCAGCACAGGATCAAAATTAGACCGGAGAAGTACTACACCAAATGACATGAATACAAAAACAATCCCGCACAAAACAAGGGCGGGACAACCTACTACATATAAGGACGTTAATTAAACTAAAATACACACAGGTGAAACTAATAAGACAAAACCAACAGACAAACGAAAAAGGGAACGGTAGTGGCTAGTAGGACGGTGACAACGACCGCCGAGCACCGCCCGAACAGGCAGGAGAGCCAACTTCGGCGGAAGTCGTGACACATGTCTTCTTTCTGGACCTCCTCAATGTTCACCTCTTGAACATCAGACTCTGAGGCCTCATCTTCACTGTTACTTTCCAACCCTGTTGAGGATGGCTCGTTGTCAGGCTCAAAAAGCTCAAATTTTCCCGGATGGCGACCAATTTTTCAACCCTTGTATTGGTCCACTTGTTGCATACTTTAGTGTGTGTGTTCCAAAACAAAGACCAGTTGCACTCTGAGGCAGCTGATGTTGGTGGGATTTGGAGGATGATGGAGGCAACAGGGGAAAGGGCCTCAGATCCACGAAGTAATTTCCACCAGGTGGCTGATGAGATATGTTGGCACGACTGCCATATTGCATCTCCATCCCAAAGCCATTACTTGGAAGTGTACTTTGCCAGACTGCCAAGAACCTTGCCCTCATTCAGGCTAAGGTTGTGAGACACAGTAGTGATGACACCATAGGCCTTGTTGAGCTCTGCACCAGACAGGATGCTCTTGCCAGCATACTTGGGGTCCAACATGTACACTGCGGCATGTATGGTCTTCAGGAAGAAGTCTTCACGCTTTTTGATGTATTTCAGAACTGCAGTTTCCTCTGCTTGGAGCAACAGTGTAGTGGGCAGGGCAGTACGGATTTCTTCTCTTACATCTGCAAGCAGAGTCTGAACATCCGACAGGATGGCATTGTCTCCCTCAATCCGTGCAATGGCTACTGCTATAGGTTTCAGGAGTTTCAGGCTGCTTACCACTCTCTCCCAAAATACATCATCCAGGAAGATCCTCTTGATGGGGCTGTCTATATCGGCAGTCTGTGATATGGCCATTTCTTGGAGAGACTCCTTCCCCTCCAGGAGACTGTCAAACATGATGACAACACCACCCCAATGAGTGTTTCTGGGCAGCTTCAATGTTGTGCTCTTATTCTTCTCACTTTTCTTGATGAGGCAGATTGCTGCTATAACTTGATGACCCTTCACATACCGAACTATTTCCTTGGCTGTCTTATAGAGTGTATACATTTTTTTAGTGCCAAGATGTCATTGAGGAGCAGATGCAATGCATGAGCAGCACAGCCATTGGGTGTGATGTGAGGGTAGGACTCCTCCACTTTTGAGCAAGCAGCCTATACAAATGTAAGCAAGGTCTGTTGTCCCTTGTGTTTGTGCTCTTGTGGAATACTGGTTGAGGCGTGGAGATGATTATTCCTTGCCCATGAACATTCGACCACCCATCAGAGTTGATTGCAATACAGTCTGCTTTCGCTATGAGTTGCTTGACCTTCACTTGAACTCTGTTGAACTCTGCATCCAGCAAATGAGTGGATAAAGCATGTCTGGTTGGAGGGGTGTATGCTGGGTGAAGAACATTCAGAAGTATCTTCCAATACACATTGCCTGTGGGCATCAGAGGTGAACCAGTTGCATACACAGCTCAAGCAAGACATTCATCAGCATTTCTTTGACTATGTTCTTCCATTGAGTCAAAAAAAACTCTGATTCCAGAAGGACCATGAGCTGTTGCTATCAATAAGGTGTCTGTTTCATCATTTTCATCTCGAATAGAAGTAGAGGGACTTTTGTCAGAGGTTGCTTGTTGTGAGCGCTGAGGGAACTTTATGCACTTGGCCAGATAATTCTCCGTCTTTGTTACGTTCTTCACATATGATTTGGCACAGTATTTGCACATGTACACAGCTTTTCCTTCTACATTAGCTGCAGTAAAATGTCTCCACACATCAGATAGCGCCCGTGTCATTTTCTTGTAAAGATTAGAAAAAAATGAGTAAATAAATACCCAAATACAATTCCATGTACAGATAAATAGTTAAGCAGTTCGATTAAACAACTCCTTTGTAAGATAAATGTTTTAAAGTGAAACATATATGGAAACGGGTGAATTAACACTCCACAGTCAGCAGGCTCAAGCAAGCTAAAACCCACATGGTAGCTAAAACGAACTAGCAGATTTTGTTAACAAATTAGAAATGATTTAAACACACTTTGTTGTAGGTTACTATTTACTAGATAACAAAATATCATGTATATCGTATAAAATATATTCCCCCCAACCAGTATTGTAATTAAAACTTACCAGAAAGCATGTAGTCCTTGGCTCAGACAGTGTACTAGTATGGGCTCAATAGCATCTCATTAGTGTGCAAGATCTTGAGAATAAGCTCTACATGTGATGGAAGACTGCACTGTGCATGCAAAGGGTTGCAATTCCATTGAATCGGGGATAGTTTAACCAAAATATGCCACAAAATCCCCGGCTTTACTTCCCATGGAAAATTTTCTGGAAAGTTTCCGACTCTTTGCATCCCTAGTTACAACCATCCATTTATTATGCATATGATTATCTCCAACATAGAGCTACAACCAATGAGTCACTTCAATGGCCGGAGCTCCCTAATGTTTTGACAGGATAAGTATCTCTCTGGATGGCACTTTTTTTTCAATTGAAAGATTTAATACGTTTTCTTGTTTTTCAAATCAACCAACACAACACATTCACAAATGTGACAGGCTTAAAAAAAACTATAATAATAATAATAATAATAATAAATAATAGTTATTTTATATATATATACAGTGTGGCAAAAAAGTATTTAGTCAGCCACCAATTGTGCAAGTTCCCCACTTAAAAAGATGAGAGAGGCCTGTAATTTCCATCATAGGTACACTTCAACTATGACAGACAAAATGAGAAAAAAAAATCCAGAAAATCACATTGTAGGATTTTTAATTAATTTGTTTGCAAATTATGGTGGAAAATAAGTATTTGGTCACCTACAAACAAGCAAGATTTCTGGCTCTCACAGACCTGTAACTTCTTCTTCATTGCCTGTATTAATGGCACCTGTTTAAACTTGTTATCAGTATAAAAACTTGCACAATTGGTGGCTGACTAAATACTTTTTTGACCCACTGTATATATATATGTATATATATATATGTATATATATATATATATATATATATATATATATATACACATACATACATACATACATACATACATACATACATACATACATACATACATACATACATACATACATACATACATACATACATACATACATACATACATACACACACATATCCTACATACATGTACATACACACACATATCCTACATACATGTACATACACACACATATCCTACATACATGTACATACACACACATATCCTACATACATGTACATACACACACATATCCTACATACATGTACATACACACACATATCCTACATACATGTACATACACACAAAGAACAATTCAAAAAGAAACATATATATAAAGCTTGCAGCAGCACTATCAAGGTTCTTATTAGCTATTTCTAGGCCTTCGCTGAGACAACGAGCAAATCATTAGTTTTTAGATTTTACAGCACTTTACACAATGTATCTGCTCATTTCCCTAATCTCCCCATTCACTCTGTCCAATTTGAAATATAGTTGAGTAGTGGAGACCAGAGTCGATCAAACTTGGGCTGTCTCTTGTGGAGGTCATAAGTGAGCTTTTCAAGAGGGAGAAAGTCAACAATCTGGTCAATCCACATCTTAAATGTAGGAGAGGTATTAGAGGCCCACAATAGAAAAATACATTTCTTAGCAAAGTATGTAATAGTCATGAACAACTTTTCTCTGTCAGGATCAAGAACAAAGTCCTGCTGGGCATTAAGAAGATAGATACACGGGGTCAAATCAAACTGTACATCTAGTATTTTCTGTGCAGCAGTATGTATAGCTTGCCAGAATCTGGCAATCTCTCTACAGCTCCAAAATACATGCATATAGGTTCCACTTTCAGAGGTACATCTTTTACAGTTAGGAGACATGTCTGTTTTCATTCTATGGAGTCTCAAAGGATTGTAATAAAATTTGATTCTTTAATTTTTACATTAGTAGAGGAGCAGTATACCCTGTCGCAAACCTCCACCCATAACGCCGATAACTCATCACTGATAGTCAGACCTAGGTCCTTTTCCCAGATTATTTTCAAAGGAGTAAAGGATAGACTCAGAAAGTCAGAAAGACTCAGAAAGTCTATAGATATAAGATATTTAGCCTTTAATGGATTGTGCTGTGACAAGAAGGGTTTCAACTTCATTCAACTGAGTTCTAAACCTCCTCTTGGAAGTAAATGAGGAAATGACATGTCTAATTTGAAGATATTTCTTTTTTAAATGGGATCTTGGCACATTGGATTTACTGCAGAGCTCTTGAAAGGATTTCAGTGTAGTGGTTTTCTGATTAAATAGGTCTGAAAAGGTCCTGATTCCTAGAGTATGCCAAAGATTAAAGTTGGCATCCCTCAGGGCTTTTGGCAAGACTGGGTTGCCTACTATAGGTGAGTGAGAACATATTTGTGAGGAAATGCCCAGGTATTTCTTACAGTCCCTTCACGCTAGTAGGGTGCTGTAAATCAAAAAGGTTTTGGCTATGTTTCCCACTTCACTAAAGTTATTAATTAATATAATTGAGCTTAGGGGCAATGGACCACAGGATTGGGCTTCTATCTGAATCCATGCTGACTCTTGTCTGTTTGTGATCCATGTTAGCATGTTGCGGATTTGGGCAGACCAGTGGTACAATTGAAGGGAGGGATGGGCAAGAACACCTTTAGATTCAGGTTTTGATAGAGTGGAGAACTTGATCCTAGGTTCTTTATTGCCCCACATAGATTTGGTGATGCTTTGGTTAGTTGTTTTGAAAAAGGAAACTGGGAGATAGCATGGGAGCATCTGAAATAAATAGTTCAGTCTAGGGAGGATGTTTATACGGATGACATTAATTCTTCCTACTAAGCTAATTGGGAGGGAGATCCAGGTTTGGAGATCATTCTTGATTCGATCCAGGAGTGGGAGATAATTTTCATTGAAAAGGCTATTCAGATCTGGTGTTATGAAGATCCCAAGGTATTGAAACCCCTGTGTCTTCCATTGGAAAGGACATAGTGTATTCATAGAGCTGGTGAGTGAAATATTGAGAGGGCAGACAGTGGATTTGTTAAAATTGATCTTATGACCTGAAAACTTGCCATACTGAGCAATTGTGTCTAAAATGGGAGGGAGGGATTTCTCAGGGTTGGATATGTAGAGCAAGACATCATCAGCATAACAGAGACACCCATAATACTTGGATTGCTCCTTATCAACTCTGCCAGAGGCTCCGCCCCCAACAAGTAGAGCAGGGGGGACAGCAGGCACCCTTGTCTTGTGCCCCATTCCAGAGGGAATCTGTCAGAGTTCAGTCCGTTAGTAGTCACTATGGCATTTGGATGAGAGTATAGTGGTTTGATCCATTTAATAACATTTGGGCCCATATTGACTGAAAACAGAAAGCTCCACTCCATCCTGTCAAACGTCTTCTCAGCATCCAGTGAAGCCAGCAGGACAGGGGTCTTCTGTGCATTTAATTGATCAATAATATCAAAAAGACGGCGAATGTTATCAGAAGAGTATCTGTCTCTAATAAATCCAGTTTGGTCTGCTTTTATTATTTTGGGAAGAAGAGTGTTTAGTCTTTTGGCGAGCAATTTGGTAATTATTTTGTAGTCGAAATCCAACAAGCTTATGGGCCGGAAGGACGAGCACTCTAACACTGTAATGCGAGCTGTGTGCATTGGGTCTGGGAGAACTCCGTTTCTGCAAAAATCCTCCAGCATTGGCATGAAGATAGGGCGGAGCTGGGGCCAAGAAGCTTTGCAGAACTCTCTGGGGAATCCATCTGGGCCTGGGGTGGCATGGAGGTAATTGCCTCCAGGATCTCCACAGGAGTGAAGGGGGAGTTGAGATCTTCTTGGTCACTCTCTGATAGGTTAGGTAGTGAGATTCCCTCTAGGAAAGAGTGGAGTTCTGCCTCCGTGTGTTTTCTCTCAGAGGTATATAGTTTGCAGTAAAAATCATGAAAAGTTAAATAGATATTTTTGGGGTCATATGTGACCTCGTCCTCTGCTGTTCGGATAGCCATGATTGTACGCTCTGAAGGCTCTTTTTTAAATCTGTAAGCAAGTAATCTACTAGGCCTATTGCTATACTCATGGTATTTCTGTTTCGTAAAGAAAACCATTTTTTTAATCTCCCGAGTGTAGTCCAAATTCAGTTTGGCTTTGGCTGCTTTAAGTTGACTCCAGGAGGAGCTCTCTGGGGATTGTTTATATACTTTTTCACAACATTCCAGCTCCCTCTCGAGATCTAGCCTGTGTGCTTCCATTGCTTTTTTCTTAGAGGAAGCATATGCAATTAGATGACCTCTTAGTGTGGCTTTAGCAGCGTCCCACATTGTGGCCAGAAAAACAGGAGAATCTTTGTTGTCTTGTGTGCAGTTGTCTATCCATGTAGTTACCAATGTATCTATAATGGAGTAGGTGTTATGGACATTAGAGTAGTATGTATAGTCCATAGATGAGCTATTATTCTCTCTCCAGATATCTATCAGTCCCATCTCTTTCGTAAGAGAGTTCAACATCTTTGCAGATTTAGGATTTGTGGTGGGGACTTGAGATGATTTGTCTAGGGTTGGGTTAAGGGTACAATTAAAATCTCTGGCCACCATGCCAAAGGAGACACAATGCTCATTGAACAGGGTTATCATTTTTGACATGAAGGCAGGATTATCTGTGTTAGAGGCGTATATATTTAAGATAGTAATTGATTGACCATATAGTGACCCAGTTATCAAAATAAATCTCCCCTCCGGATCAGATATGTTTTTGTCAATTATGAATGGAACATTCTTATGGATACATATGGCTGTACCTCTACTGTTTGATTTGAAAGATGAGAAATACACCTGTCCCATCCAAGCTCTGTGGAGTTTGGCATGTTCAGCATCACAGAGGTGTGTCTCTTGTAATAGCGCGATGTCTGCTTTTTCCTTTTTTAGAGCACATAGTATCTTTTTCCGTTTTACTGCATGACCGAGACCATGGCAGTTCCATGTCAATAGATTTAAGGTACTAGTCATCGTCATCGAACAGTAATCGAACTTTAGTGCAAGTCATCTCTGGGTAAAAGTGGATAATAGTTACAGCTGCGTTCACATAAAAGGAAAATAAATGGTGTACATAAAATAACAATCTCTGAACACCCCAGCCGAGTTCCCAAACAACTCAACACGTCCCGATGGATCTATTACCCCCCTGCTCAGTCTCTCCCCACCAAAGAAATGCCTCATCCTCTCCGCTCCGCCCGCAAGGGACATAGGGAACCACAAGTAATAATAGCAACAAAAAAACAAACCAAAAAAACAGGGAAATGAAAGTAGGCTGAAACGTTAGTAGGCCTAGGTTAGGCTATAGAGCCTATCCCTCTCAGCTAAAGGAACATAAATATAGATTGGACGGCTATAATAACATTTAGCGGGGCGAGTGGGTCTTTGGATATCGGCTATATGTTGTCTTACCTCATTTAGTAATAGCATTAATCGCATTTAGTCATTGGTCCATTTCTCATTGACCAGGATTATCTTTCAAAAAACGTTTTGCCTCTTTGGGAGTTTTGAAGTGTTACAGGGCTCCTTGGTGAAGAATCCTGAGCTCGTTTGGGTACTTGAATCCCCTGAAGATGCCTCGGTCAATGGAGTATTCCTTCACTTCGTCAAACTCTCTGCGCTTTCGGCGTATTCCAGCTGACAGGTCCTGGTGTAAAGTGAGTTTGGCGTTTCCCACTGTGATGGTGTTGGTTTTCGCCACCTGTAGGACTCGTTCCTTGTCAGTGAATCTCAGGAAACGTATGGTGATTGGGCGCGATGGTTGTCTGGCTGCTGGTGGGAGCCTCATTGCCCAGTGAGCTTTCTCGAGTTCTTTGGGCCGGTGGACAGGTGGAGCCACTCGGGAAGTTTGTCTTGCAGGTAGGGGATCAGTGGCATGTTTCCCTCTTCTTTTTCGGCCCAGATTTAATAGAACACAATTATTCCTTCGCCCCCTGTTTTCCAGGTCCTCTGTTTTCTCTTCCAGATGCTCGATTTTCTTTTTAGCATATGCTATTGTTTCTATGGCATCTGTCAATAAGTTTTGCATGGATAGGATTCACCCCTCTGCCTCGTCCAGGCGCCCTGCGTTTATGGTTATCTTGTCGTTGATGTCAGGCAAAGCATTTTCCAGGATTGTCACCTTGCCCCCTATCGCACTGAGCTGAGAGTTAATGGCATCTAATTTAGTGTTGAGTTCTGTACGTTGGGATCTCAACTCAGAAAGGATGTCTTCGACAGAGTGTGAAGTTGGCATTCGTTGGGCCTCAGGGGGGAGCGGGTCCTCTTGCTCCTGGCTAATGGCGCTAGCTTTTTCTGAAGCTAGCTTCTTCTTGGAGGCTTTTTCAGTTGCTAATGCTCGAGTCCGGGTAAAAATGTCACCTGTAGTGTCGCCTTTTGTAGCCGCCATTACTTAATTACTAAAGCTAAATGAGTTTGAACTTGAAGTGGAGGTAAGATTAGGAATTGTAATCTACTTGTGCGGAGCTCTTAGTTCACACGGCCATCTCGTTCAAGGGTCACGTGATCCCCCTGGATGGCACTTTTTGAATGACTGCTGGCTGCAGCCTGGAGCTGGTGTATAGAGGATGACTGGATGACCCATTGTGTTCAGTTTGGATGCTCTCCTAGAGGGGAGGAGGGTGAGGGTGGCTGGGGAATGGAGGTGGGGAGAGTTAGATTGGTCATGGTGTGTGTGTATGTTGTGTGTTTACATGTCATGTGTAAGGGAGAAAGATAGGGAAATTTTCCTGATTACCATCTAACTGTCCCATGTCTCTTCTGCCCTCTCCTACAGTGTGCTGTTTTGTGGTCCACAAAAGGTGCCATGAGTTTGTCACCTTCTCTTGCCCTGGAGCCGACAAAGGCCCCGACACAGATGTGAGTTCCTGCACTCTCTCTCTCTCTCTCTCTCTCTCTCTCTCTCTGCTCTCTCTGCTCTTTCTCTCTCGCTGCTCTCTCTCTCTCTTTCTCTCTGTCTCTGTCTCTCAATTCAATTCAAGGGCATTATTGGCATGGGAAACATATGTTAACATTACCAGAGCAAGTGAAGTAGGTAATAAACAAAAGTGAAATAAACAACAAAAATGAACAGTAAACATTACACATACAGAAGTTCCAAAATAATAAAGACATTTCAAATGTCATATTATGTCTATATACAGTGTTGTAACAATGTGCAAGTAGTGAAAGTACAAAAGGGAAAATAAATAAACATAAATATGGCTTGTATTTACAATGGTGTTTGTTCTTCACTGGTTGACCTTTTCTTGTGGCAACAGGTCACAAATTTTGCTGCTCTTTTCTGAATTTTGATAATTAGCGGAAATCGGTCTAATTCTGCTCTGCATGCATTATTTGGTGCTTTACGTTGGACACTTAGGATAGTTTTGAAAAATTCTGCATGCAGAGTCTCAATTTGCTATTTGTCTCATTTTATGAATTCTTGGTTGGGGAGTGGACCCCATACCTCACAACCATAACGGGCAATGGGTTCTATAACTGATTCAAGTATTTTTAGCCAGATCCTAATTGGTATGTCGAATTGTGTCGAATGTAAAATCTCTCTCTCCTCTTTCTCTCTCTGTTTCTCTCTCTCTCTCTGTCTGTCTCGTTCTCTCTTTCACTCTCTCCCAAACACAAACACACCTTACACTGTGTAAATAAGGAGCAGTCAATTTTAGCTGTCTCATTAGCAAACGTCTCAAACTAACAAAACGCACACACTGACTTTGATCTTCCCAGCATCTCTCTGCAAATGCTGTATGACAAATGGCTTTGAAAACTGTCTCAAAATAACTGTGTGTGTAATGTATGAACAGCATTGTTTGTCCTGTTTGTTTTAATGAGGAGGACCAATGTGCGAGCCAAACACAGGCCCTCCCCATCATCCCTACACACACACACACACAGACACACACTCAATCACAAAACACACACATACATCCCCTTTCAGAGCCTGTTAGGGCACAGTGTTTCTTGATGAGGGGCAGCTCTGTTTAGGATGTGTGTGACCCTGTACACACTCAGTCAGTTCCCCTGTCCCTCTCTACTTCCCCCAGGCCTGTGTGTGTCCTTGGTTAGATAAGTGGCTCTGGTTTGTGGAAGGCAAGCATACCCGCAACGCTGTGTTCTGCCTGCCTGCCTGGCTGTGGCTGTGTGTGTGTGTGTGTGTGTGTGTGTGTGTGTGTGTGTGTGTGTGTGTGTGTGTGTGTGTGTGTGTGTGTGTGTGTGTGTGTGTGTGTGTGTGTGTGTGTGTGTGTGTGTTTACGCTGTGACCATGATGATTAGGATGATGATGTTTGTTTAGGGCGTGTTACTGTGGCCTGGCATGCCAGCCGGAATAAACACAAACATAGATCCACTTAAAACACACACACACACTCAGAGCAGTATAGGCTGCTTCAGGGTTCCTCAACTGTCAGCCCAAAGCATTCCCACCCATAATAGAGAGATATACAGTATGAGATCGTATACAAATGTAAGCAAGGTTTGAAATGATTATGTTTTAGTCCAATATTATATCTGTTTGGGCTTCTTGGGTCAATTTGCAGTTTACAAATCCTTTGTAATTATGTTTGCTGAAGAAGAAATCGGCCCGTGGCTGAATCTAGTTGACGGTCCCTGGCCTACTGTATGTGAACATCCCCTACACAAGCACCCCTCTGTCCCATTTGTGCAGTGCTGCTTGTCTACACTTTGATCAGTCATGTACAAACACAAACACACACAGTCAGCCAATTAGAAGTGAGTGTTTGGGCTATCAGAAATAGGACTGGGACAATTGCCGTATAATCATGTAACTGAGGATTATGGATGAAGAAATCATATAACCATCAGAACCATTTTAAAATGTTTGTTTTGCTGTTGGTTTTTGTGGAAGGCCTGCTAACGAGACTGTTCCCTCCTTAGCAGACACACACACACATTAACAAACACACACACACACACACACACACACACACACACACATTAACACACACAGTTTGTGCAAGCAAGCAAGCACACACAAACACACACCCTGTTCCATCACGTGTCAGACATAAACACTGCTAATATGATTTGAGTGTGTGGATAATGACTTTTAATAACCACTGTTTACTTACTGAGTTGAACATTTTGTCTACTTGAACAACTTAGATTTGATGTTGTATTTTACACACACACACACACACACACACACACACACACACACACACACACACACACACACACACACACACACACACACACACACACACACACACACACACACACACACACACACACACACACACAGGACCCCTTTTGCTGCTGGCTGTGAGTGTTCCCTCCTGTCAAGCCTGTTTAGGCCTGCCTGTTTCCTGCTGGCTCTGTGTACCCAGTCCAGCCTCTACCCAGTCACTGGGCTCTGTTTAAACAGAACAGGGGACTTAGTGTTGCACAGCCGACAGCCCTGTCTGAATACTAAAATAGTGCAAGATGGTTGCTACTGGTGCTCATCACTTCTCAGACTGGTTTCCATCCTTCTTCATTTCTTCCTCTCCTCTATTTCTTCTTCTCCTCCTCTATTTTCTCATCTTCACTGATCTAGAAGGACCAAGATAGAGACTTGATACAGATGAAAGCAACATGGTGGTGATGAAGGAACAGTAACATGGTGGTGATGAAGGGACAGTAACACGGTGGAGGTGAAGGAACAGTAACATGATGGAGGTGAAGGACCAGTAACATGATGGAGGTGAAGGAACAGTAACATGATGGAGGTGAAGGAACAGTAACATGATGGAGGTGAAGGAACAGTAACATGATGGAGGTGAATGAACAGTAACATGATGGAGGTGAAGGAAAAGTAATGATGGAGGAACAGTAACATGGTGGTGATGAAGGAACAGTAACATGGTGGAGGTGAAGGAACAGTAACATGGTGGAGGAACAGTAACATGATGGAGGTGAAGGAACAGTAACATGGTGGAGGTGAAGGAACAGTAACATGATGGAGGTGAAGGAACAGTAACATGATGGAGGTGAAGGAACAGTAACATGATGGAGGTGAAGGAACAGTAACATGGTAAAGGAACAGTAACATGGTGGAGGAACAGTAACATGGTGGAGGTGAAGAAACAGTAACATGATGGAGGAACAGTAACATGGTGGAGGTGGAGGAACAATAATATAGTGGAGGAACAGTGACATGGTAGAGGTGAAGGAACAGTAACATGATGGGGGTGAAGGAACAGTAACATGGTGGAGGAACAGTAACATGATGGAGGTGAAGGAACAGTTACATGATGGAGGAACAATAACATGATGGTGGTGAAGGAACAGTAACATGATGGAGGTGAATGAACAGTAACATGATGGAGGAACAGTAACATGATGGGGATGAAGGAACAGTAACATGATGGAGGTTAAGGAACATTAACATGGTGGAGGTGAAGGAACAGTAACATGATGGAGGAACAGTAACATGATGGGGGTGAAGGAACAGTAACATGGTGGAGGTGAAGGAACAGTAACATGATGGAGGTGAAGGAACATTAACATGGTGGAGGTGAAGGAACAGTAACATGATGGAGGTGAAGGAACATTAACATGATGGAGGTGAAGGAACAGTAACATGGTGAAGGAACAGTAACATGATGGGGGTGAAGGAACAGTAACATGGTGGAGGTGAAGGAACAGTAACATGATGGAGGAACAGTAACATGATGGGGGTGAAGGAACAGTAACATGATGGAGGTGAAGGAACATTAACATGGTGGAGGTGAAGGAACAGTAACATGATGGAGGAACAGTAACATGATGGGGGTGAAGGAACAGTAACATGGTGGAGGTGAAGGAACAGTAACATGATTGAGGTGAAGGAACAGTAACATGATGGAGGTGAAGGAACAGTAACATGGTGAAGGAACAGTAACATGATGGAGGTGAAGGAACAGTAACATGGTGGAGGAACAGTAACATGGTGGAGGTGAAGGAACAGTAACATGGTGGAGGAACAGTAACATGATGGAGGTGAAGGAACAGTAACATGATTGAGGTGAAGGAACAGTAACATGATGGAGGTGAAGGAACAGTAACATGGTGAAGGAACAGTAACATGATGGAGGTGAAGGAACAGTAACATGGTGAAGGAACAGTAACATGATGGAGGTGAAGTAACAGTAACATGGTGAAGGAACAGTAACATGGTGGAGGTGAAGGAACAGTAACATGATTGAGGTGAAGGAACAGTAACATGATGGAGGTGAAGGAACAGTAACATGGTGAAGGAACAGTAACATGATGGAGGTGAAGGAACAGTAACATGGTGGAGGTGAAGGACCAGTAACATGGTGGAGGTGAAGGAACAGTAACATTTATTTATTTATTTATTTAACCTTTATTTAACCAGGTAGGCAAGTTGAGAACAAGTTCTCATTTACAATTGCGACCTGGCCAAGATAAAGCAAAGTAGTGCGACAGATACAACGACACAGAGTTACACATGGAGTAAAACAAACATACAGTCAATAATACAGTATAAACAAGTCTATATACAATGTGAGCAAATGAGGTGAGAAGGGAGGTAAAGGCAAAAAAGGCCATGGTGGCAAAGTAAATACAATATAGCAAGTAAAACACTGGAATGGTAGTTTTGCAATGGAAGAATGTGCAAAGTAGAAATAAAAATAATGGGGTGCAAAGGAGCAAAATAAATAAAAAAATAAAAAATAAATACAGTTGGGAAAGAGGTAGTTGTTTGGGCTAAATTATAGGTGAGCTATGTACAGGTGCAGTAATCTGTGAGCTGCTCTGACAGTTGGTGCTTAAAGCTAGTGAGGGAGATAAGTGTTTCCAGTTTCAGAGATTTTTGTAGTTCGTTCCAGTCATTGGCAGCAGAGAACTGGAAGGAGAGGCGGCCAAAGAAATAATTGGTTTTGGGGGTGACTAGAGAGATATACCTGCTGGAGCGTGTGCTACAGGTGGGAGATGCTATGGTGACCAGCGAGCTGAGATAAGGGGGGACTTTACCTAGCAGGGTCTTGTAGATGACATGGAGCCAGTGGGTTTGGCGACGAGTATGAAGCGAGGGCCAGCCAACGAGAGCGTACAGGTCACAATGGTGGGTAGTATATGGGGCTTTGGTGACAAAACGGATTGCACTGTGATAGACTGCATCCAATTTGTTGAGTAGGGTATTGGAGGCTATTTTGTAAATGACATCGCCAAAGTCGAGGATTGGTAGGATGGTCAGTTTTACAAGGGTATGTTTGGCAGCATGAGTGAAGGATGCCTTGTTGCGAAATAGGAAGCCAATTCTAGATTTAACTTTGGATTGGAGATGTTTGATATGGGTCTGGAAGGAGAGTTTACAGTCTAACCAGACACCTAAGTATTTGTAGTTGTCCACGTATTCTAAGTCAGAGCCGTCCAGAGTAGTGATGTTGGACAGGCGGGTAGGTGCAGGTAGCGATCGGTTGAAGAGCATGCATTTAGTTTTACTTGTATTTAAGAGCAATTGGAGGCCACGGAAGGAGAGTTGTATGGCATTGAAGCTTGCCTGGAGGGTTAACAACACAGTGTCCAAAGAAGGGCCGGAAGTATACAGAATGGTGTCATCTGCGTAGAGGTGGATCAGAGACTCACCAGCAGCAAGAGACTGCCAGAGGTCCGGACAGCAGACCCTCCGATTTGACACACTGAACTCTATCAGAGAAGTAGTTGGTGAACCAGGCGAGGCAATCATTTGAGAAACCAAGGCTGTCGAGTCTGCCGATGAGGATGTGGTGATTGACAGAGTCGAAAGCCTTGGTCAGATCAATGAATACGGCTGCACAGTAATGTTTCTTATTGATGGCGGTTAAGATATCGTTTAGGACCTTGAGCGTGGCTGAGGTGCACCCATGACCAGCTCTGAAACCAGATTGCATAGCAGAGAAGGTATGGTGAGATTCGAAATGGTTGGTAATCTGTTTGTTGACTTGGCTTTCGAAGACCTTAGAAAGGCACGGTAGAATAGATATAGGTCTGTAGCAGTTTGGGTCAAGAGTGTCCCCCCCTTTGAAGAGGGGGATGACCGCAGCTGCTTTCCAATCTTTGGGAATCTCAGATGACACGAAAGAGAGGTTGAACAGGCTAGTAATAGGGGTGGCAACAATTTTAGAAAGAAAGGGTCCAGATTGTCTAGCCCGGCTGATTTGTAGGGGTCCAGATTTTGCAGCTCTTTCAGAACATCAGCTGAATGGATTTGGGAGAAGGAGAAATGGGGAAGGCTTGGGCGAGTTGCTGTTGGGGGTGCAGTGCTGTTGACCGGGGTAGGAGTAGCCAGGTGGAAAGCATGGCCAGCCGTAGAAAAATGCTTATTGAAATTCTCAATTATGGTGGATTTATCAGTGGTGACAGTGTTTCCTATCTTCAGTGCAGTGGGCGGCTGGGAGGAGGTGCTCTTATTCTCCATGGACTTTACAGTGTCCCAGTACTTTTTTGAGTTAGTGTTGCAGGAAGCAAATTTCTGCTTGAAAAAGCTAGCCTTGGCTTTTCTAACTGCCTGTGTATAATGGTTTCTAGCTTCCCTGAACAGCTGCATATCTCGGGGGCTGTTCGATGCTAATGCAGAACGCCATAGGATGTTTTTGTGTTGGTTAAGGGCAGTCAGGTCTGGGGAGATCCAAGGGCTATATCTGTTCCTGGTTCTAAATTTCTTGAATGGGGCATGTTTATTTAAGATGGTTAGGAAGGCATTTAAAAAAATATCCAGGCATCCTCTACTGACGGGATGAGATCAATATCCTTCCAGGATACCCCGGCCAGGTCGATTAGAAAGGCCTGCTCGCAGAAGTGTTTCAGGGAGCGTTTTACAGTGATGAGTGGAGGTCGTTTGACCGCTGACCCATTACGGATGCAGGCAATGAGGCAGTGATCGCTGAGATCTTGGTTGAAGACAGCAGAGGTGTATTTAGAGGGGAAGTTGGTTAGGATGATATCTATGAGGGTGCCCGTGTTTAAGGCTTTGGGGAGGTACCTGGTAGGTTCATTGATAATTTGTGTGAGATTGAGGGCATCAAGTTTAGATTGTAGGATGGCTTGGGTGTTAAGCATGTTCCAGTTTAGGTCGCCTAGCAGCACGAACTCTGAAGATAGATGGGGGGCAATCAGTTCACATATGGTGTCCAGAGCACAGCTGGGGGCAGAGGGTGGTCTATAGCAGGCGGCAACGGTGACAGACTTGTTTTTAGAGAGGTGGATTTTTAAAACTAGAAGTTCAAATTGTTTGGGTACAGACCTGGATAGTAGGACAGAACTCTGCAGGCTATCTTTGCAGTAGATTGCAACACCGCCCCCTTTGGCAGTTCTATCTTGTCTGAAAATGTTGTAGTTTGGAATTAAAATTTCTGAATTTTTGGTGGTCTTCCTAAGCCAGGATTCAGACACAGCTAGAACATCCGGGTTGGCAGAGTGTGCTAAAGCAGTGAATAGAACAAACTTAGGGAGGCTTCTAATGTTAACATGCATGAAACCAAGGCTATTACGGTTACAGAAGTCGTCAAAAGAGAGCGCCTGGGGAATAGGAGTGGAGCTAGGCACTGCAGGGCCTGGATTCACCTCTACATCGCCAGAGGAACATAGGAGGAGTAGAATAAGGGTACGGCTAAAAGCTATGAGAATTGGTCGTCTAGAACGTCTGGAACATAGAGTAAAAGGAGGTTTCTGGGGGCGATAAAATAGCATCAAGGTATAATGTACAGACAAAGGTATGGTAGTATGTGAATACAGTGGAGGTAAACCTAGGTATTGAGTGATGAAGAGAGAGATATTGTCTCTAGAAACATCATTGAAACTAGGAGATGTCATTGCATGTGTGGGTGGTGGAACTAATAGGTTGGATAAGGTATAGTGAGCAGGACTAGAGGCTCTACAGTGAAATAAGCCAATAAACACTAACCAGAACAGCAATGGACAAGACATATTGACATTAAGGAGAGGCATGCTTAGTCGAGTGATCAAAAGGGTCCAGTGAGTGGAGAGGTTGGTTGGGGGTCACGGCGATTTAGACAGCTAGCCAGGCCATCGGTAGCAAGCTAGCATAGGATGGAGGTCTGTTGTTAGCCACCTCTTGCGTTCCGTCAGTAGATTAGTGGGGTTCCGTGTGGTAGAGGGGATTAATCCAAATCACACAACAACAACAAAAATAAAAACAATAGATATAGTTATAGAGGCCCAAGAAGAAAACATAATAATAATAAAAATAAATAAATTGTCCGATTGTCTATTCAGATAGCAGCTGGTAAGACAGCTAACGGTTAGCAGGCCGCAGATGGGCGTTCAGGTAACGTCGCGACGGAGGAGCCAGCCGGATCTCCTTCGGGTAGATAACGTCGGCAGTCCAGTTGTGAAGGCCCGGTGGGGCTCCGCATAGGCAGTAAAACGGGTCCGGATAGGCGACTGCAGCCCAGGAGTGATTGATGGAACTCAGGAGTGATTGACGGAGCTGGCTAGCTCCGGAATAATTGATGTTTGCTCCGGAATCGACGAAGGCCGATAGTCACACGGATAGCAGCTAGCTAGCTGTGAGATCCGGGTATGAATGTCCAGAGAGCAGTCGAAATCCAGGGACATGGAGAGAAAAATTGGTCCGGTATGATCCGTTCCGAGCCGCGCTGCGCTGTACAGAACTGGCGATAGATTTTCGAGCTAAAGGATAGCTGATGACCACAAACCGTGGTTAGCTGAATACTAACGATTTGCCAGTAAAGAAGCTAACTAGCTTCAGAACTAGCTTCTGATTAGCTTCTGGATTAGCTTCTGGCTAGCTTCTGGCTAGTTTCAGGCTAGCTTCTTTGAGTTTCTGGCTAGCTTCTTGGAGGATTACAGATTTGAGGTAAATAATACTTTTTTATAAATATAAATTGGTGAGGCGGGTTGCAGGAGAGTGTTTTGAAGATGAGTTGATGGAAAAAAATATATATAATGTACGTGAAAAAAGTTGTAAATATATATATATACACAGGACACAACAAGACGAGGACAAAAGACGTCTGAACTGCTATGCCACCTTGGAAGAAACATGATGGAGGTGAAGGAACATTAACATGATGGAGGTGAAGGAACAGTGACATGGTGAATGCGAAGGAACAGTAACATGGTGGAGGAACAGTAACATGATGGAGGTGAAGGAACAGTAACATGGTGGAGGTGAAGGAACAGTAACCCGGTGGAGGTGAAGGAACAGTAACATGGTGGAGGTGAAGGAGCAGTAACCCGGTGGAGGTGGAGGAACAGTAACATGATGGAGGTGAAGGACCAGTAACATAATGGAGGTGAAGGAGCAGTAACATGATGGAGGTGAAGGAACAGTAACATGATGGAGGTGAAGGAACAGTAACATGATGGAGGTGAAGGAACAGTAACATGATGGAGGTGAAGGAACAGTAACATGATGGAGGTGAAGGAACAGTAACATGATGGAGGTGAAGGAACAGTAACATGATGGGGGTGAAGGAACAGTAACATGATGGAGGTGACTGAACAGTAACATGGTGGAGGTGAAGGAACAGTAACATGATGGAGGTGAAGGAACAGTAACATGGTGGAGGTGAAGGAACAGTAACATGATTGAGGTGAAGGAACAGTAACATGGTGGAGATGAAGGAACAGTAACATGGTGGAGGTGAATGAACAGTAACATGAAGGAGGAACAGTAACATGATGGAGGTGAAGGAACAGTAACATGGTGGAGGTGAAGGAACAGTAACATGGTGGAGGAACAGTAACATGATGGAGGTGAACTAACAGTTACATGATGGAGGTGAATGAACAGTAACATGGTGAAGGAACAGTAACATGATGGAGGTGAAGGAACAGTAACATGATGGAGGTGAAGGAACATTAACATGATGGAGGTGAAGGAACAGTAACATGATGGAGGTGAATGAACAGTAACATGATGGAGGAACAGTAACATGATGGAGGTGAATGAACAGTAACATGATGGAGGAACAGTACCATGATGGAGGTGAAGGAACAGTAACATGATGGAGGTGAATGAACAGTAACATGATGGAGGAACAGTAACATGATGGAGGTGAAGGAACAGTAACATGATGGAGGTGAAGGAACAGTAACATGATGGGGGTGAAGGAACAGTAACATGATGGAGGTGAAGGAACAGTAACATGATGGAGGTGAAGGAACAGTAACATGGTGGAGGTGAAGGAACAGTAACATGATTGAGGTGAAGGAACAGTAACATGGTGGAGATGAAGGAACAGTAACATGGTGGAGGTGAATGAACAGTAACATGAAGGAGGAACAGTAACATGATGGAGGTGAAGGAACAGTAACATGGTGGAGGTGAAGGAACAGTAACATGGTGGAGGAACAGTAACATGATGGAGGTGAACTAACAGTTACATGATGGAGGTGAATCGAAC
The DNA here is from genome assembly GCF_002021735.2 of Oncorhynchus kisutch. NCBI lineage: Eukaryota > Metazoa > Chordata > Actinopteri > Salmoniformes > Salmonidae > Oncorhynchus > Oncorhynchus kisutch. The sequence goes on along the minus strand of NW_022261983.1, from coordinate 1,570,681 downwards.
AGTAACATGGTGAAGGAACAGTAACATGATGGAGGTGAAGGAACAGTAACATGATGGAGGTGAAGGAACATTAACATGATGGAGGTGAAGGAACAGTAACATGATGGAGGTGAATGAACAGTAACATGATGGAGGAACAGTAACATGATGGAGGTGAATGAACAGTAACATGATGGAGGAACAGTAACATGATGGAGGTGAAGGAACAGTAACATGATGGAGGTGAAGGTACAGTAACATGACGGAGGTGAATGAACAGTAACATGATGGAGGAACAGTAACATGATGGAGGTGAAGGAACAGTAACATGATGGAGGTGAATGAACAGTAACATGATGGAGGAACAGTAACATGATGGAGGTGAATGAACAGTAACATGATGGAGGAACAGTAACATGATGGAGGTGAAGGAACAGTAACATGATGGAGGTAAAGGTACAGTAACATGACGGAGGTGAATGAACAGTAACATGATGGAGGAACAGTAACGTGATGGAGGTGAAGGAACAGTAACATGATGGAGGTGAAGGAACAGTAACATGATGGAGGTGAAGGAACAGTAACATGATGGAGGTGAAGGAACATGATGGAGGTGAAGGAACAGTAACATGATGGAGGTGAAGGAAAAGTAACATGATGGAGGTGAAGGAACAGTAACATGGTGGAGGTGAAGGAACAGTAACATGGTGGAGGTGAAGGAACAGTAACATGACGGAGGTGAATGAACAGTAACATGATGGAGGAACAGTAACATGATGGAGGTGAAGGAACAGTAACATGATGGAGGTGAAGGAACAGTAACATGATGGAGGTGAAGGAACAGTAACATGATGGAGGTGAAGGAACATGATGGAGGTGAAGGAACAGTAACATGATGGAGGTGAAGGAAAAGTAACATGATGGAGGTGAAGGAACAGTAACATGGTGGAGGTGAAGGAACAGTAACATGGTGGAGGTGAAGGAACAGTAACATGATGGAGGTGAAGGAACAGTAACATGGTGGAGGAACAGTAACATGATGGAGGTGAAGGAACAGTAACATGATGGAGGTGAATGAACAGTAACATGATGGATGTGAAGGAACAGTAACATGATGGAGGTGAAGGAACAGTAACATGATGGAGGTAAAGGAACAGTAACATGATGGATGTGAAGGAACAGTAACATGATGGAGGTGAAGGAACAGTAACATGATGGAGGTGAAGGAACAGTAACATGATGGAGGTGAAGGAACAGTAACATGATGGAGGTAAAGGAACAGTAACATGATGGAAGTGAAGGAACAGTAACATGGTGGAGGTAAAGGAACAGTAACATGATGGAAGTGAAGGAACAGTAACATGGTGAAGGAACAGTAACATGATGGAGGTGAAGGAACAGTAACATGATGGAAGTGAAGGAACAGTAACATGGTGAAGGTGAATGAACAGTAACATGATTGATGTGAATCCTCCACAATCTTGGCTGTTTCACACCTGACCTCAGTGTGAATGACTAACTACCATCCCTCCACTCCTCCACATCCCTTCACTCCTCTATCCATCCATCCATCCCTGCCCACTGGCCCTTGACTCAGTCTCTCGCTGTCCTTTCCCCCTCTCTCTTGCTCTCTCCCCTTCGTCTGGCTGGAAGCTAGAGGCTGGACCTGCAATGAGCGCAGACACACTCACGCATGATATACGCAAGCACACACATATAGTATGTACTGTATATACACACACACACTGCTATGGGTCATGACCTCTGTACCACCCTCAGACCATGGATGACATCATCAATGGTTTGATTGATACAAATGGCGCAAGAGAGAGAGAGAGCGAGAGAGAGCGAGAGAGAGAGAGAGAGAGAGAGAGAGAGAGAGAGAGAGAGAGAGAGAGAGAGAGAGAGAGAAAGGGAAAGAGCACAGGGAAATCACAGAGATAGAATAAAAGAGTTGGTTCACATTAGCATCTATAGTAAAAGCAGTGCTTGACTTTTAATGAGTACCGGCACCTATTTCAGTCAAGCATTGGTGAAAGTGGTCCTTCTTTCTCTCCAGTCACCTTTCATTCACCCTGATGGACCTGTGACACACTCTACTGATGTGCATGTCAAGCATCCCTCCAAAGAGCAACCAGTGAATGGAAATCATTGGAAACCCTGCTCCCTGAGCCATGGAG
>NW_022261983.1:1531022-1566022 GCF_002021735.2 Oncorhynchus kisutch | reverse complement strand
GAGAGAGTAAGCAGGGGGAGAGAAGAGAGAGAGATAGAGAGGGTGGGGGAAGAGGAGAGAGAGAGAGAGTAAGCGGGGGGAGAGAAGAGAGAGATAGAGGGGGTGGGGGAAGGAGAGAGAGAGAGAGAGAGAGAGAGAGTAAGCGGGGGAAGGAGAGAGAGAGAGTAAGCGGGGGGAGAGAAGAGAGAGAGATAGAGGGGGTGGGGAAAGGAGAGAGAGAGAGAGAGAGAGAGAGAGAGAGAGAGAGACAGAGTAAGCGGGGGGAGAGAAGAGAGAGAGATAGAGGGGGTGGGGGAAGGAGAGAGAGAGAGAGAGTAAGCGGGGGGAGAGAAGAGAGAGAGATAGAGGGGTGGGGGAAGGAGAGAGAGAGAGAGAGAGAGAGAACTAACAGAGCTCCTCTCTACTATGGGTATGAATCTTACCCTCGGCCACTGACAGAGGAACACACAGGCCAGATGTTCTAACTTGTGTTAACAAGGATGTTTCTTCATGTATCCGTCATATACTGTGATCAGTGCTGCAGTCGGGGAGAACAATAGAGGGTGTTAAAAAACAAGAGGAGTGAGGGATATTAGGGAGAGTCATACGTCAAATATTGAATATTCACCTCTTCAGTTCCTCTCCTTATCCTAGACTGTGTTATGTATCCTCATAAATGTGCTTCTGAAATAATAAGAGCACAATAAAAAAGTGTTCTTACAAAACAATGCAATGAAAACGAGTGGGAGAGGAAGAGAGGGAGCTGGAGAGAGGTGGAGAGAGAAGATGAAAAGAAAAGAGCTGTGGCTTGTCGGCTCTTCGTCCCTGGGACACTTTGACAGGTGGAGAGGTAGAGTGTGACAAATCCCTCGTTTCGCCCTCTCCCCTATTTGGCTTTGGGAATATAAATTCATGTGAAAGAGAAATACCTAGATTGCAGCATGGTGTCTTACCAAACCCTTGCTTTCAGCCTATAGAGTTGGCTACCGTATTGATCTGTGACTTTGAGTGTCATTATCAAATGAACAGTACTTAGACATATTCTGTGCTGATCTGATTCTCCCCTTGTTCACTGTTAATAAATCTGTTGACTGCCGAGGCCCTCAGCTGCCTTGCATAGACCTACATCTTTATCTGACAGTAATGGCCGTGTTCCACGCTATTAGCCTGCCTGTCACAGGCCATTAACCCTGCTAGTGGCTCACTGCTACACTTACCCACAGCAACAGCCACCGCAAACAAAACGCTAACCCACAGCAACAGCTGGAAGAGCCAGCCAGCCGCCCAGGCAACAGCATTTAGCCAGGCTACCACTAACTTGCTAAAACAGTCATTACCCTGCTAGCAGCTCACTGCTAACAAATCGCTAACTCAAAGCAACAGCTGAGAATAGCCAGCCAGCCGCACAGGCAACAGCAGTTAGCCAGGCTACCTCTAACTCGCTAAAACAGCCATTACCATGCTAGCGGCTCGCTGCTAACAAACCGTTAACTCTAAGCAACCAGCCGTGAGCTCACTCCACATGTTAGTTCTGTTAGGTTCTAAATAACAGGGTAAAAACTGACGGACAACTATAACCAAGTTTATTCACGCAAAGGGTTGGACAGCTGAACAGACAAAGACATTTTTCCACCAGCACAAGTATATAGACCCCAATTTGGATGAAGTATCCTCCTTCCCTCTGAACAGTACATCTTTATTTCTAGGTAGGAAGTTAAGTGATGCGGGCAGTAAACTGTTCCTTCTCCTTTAATGTGACCTGACCCTGGCCCCCATTCCTCACTAAACCACGTCTCTCCACTGTTATCAGTGACTGCAACCATGTGATTGCCTTTCCTTTACTCAGAACATTCCAAGCTTAATTGCCTCCACCATATACATTCCTCCCCCAGATAACCATTAACTGCTGGTGTAGAAACCAGACTATGGCACTCCTCATTTCCATAGGATACCTGATGATACCGGAGTCAGAATCCATCAGTTCTAAACCATGCAGAACAGATGACAGCTAGAGTCTGTTGAGACCTTCACCTTCACTAGGGGGACGTTGTCTATGAGCACTGATCTAAGGTCAGTTGTTCAGTGCATTTCTGGCCTAAAGGTTAAGGTTTGGATTTGAATAATGTTGTTGATAATCTCTCTGTCTGTAAATCATCAGCACATGCAGACTAGTGCTTAGATTACTGTCAGCCGAGTTCTTGTGTAGAAATGGATATGAGGCGAGAATGATGGTAAAGCTAACAGAAAGATAACGTTAACCCTCTTGAGACCCCAGATATTTAAGAGGAAAACGTTTCACCTTTCAGAAATCATTCTAATAGACTTCTGAGTAAACTAAAATAAGGTTTTTTTAAATGATCTGTTTTTGGAAAACAATTTTCTGGAAATATTACAAAAATGCAACATTGAACCTATGAACAGACATGTTGATATGTTTAGTATATCAAGCAATATATACAGTCGACCATATATGGATATGTAGGCCATATGGTTTAAATGAATCCATTTAGATGGGAGGTCATTTAAAAAACTGATTACATTCTATTGACCTAAACATCAGATGCGCAATAAGGCAATTAAAAAGAAGCAAAGGTGCCTCAGCCACCCCAGTGGAACAGCTGCCATGGGAATAGTAATGCTTATGTAATATGTTGTTTGATGTAATTACTGATATCATATTGCAATCTGCTGCAGTCATCAGCCTCATCTCTGATGACGCAACCCAGAGTGTTACTGTGTTAATGAATTTGGGGGAATGGTGGTGTTGAATCTATGGATGTGTTCTATACCAGATCATCTGATCAGTGTAGGGAAACTGAGAATAGCAGTAGGAGAAAGTTGTGTGTGTTTTTCTATTGGTGGCCATGCTGCATTTGGCATCAATGAATGATTTAGGTGAGAGGTCAGAGGTACAACATCTGGGTATCTCAAGTTAGGATTTAGCTGATATCAGAAGTCACAGAAGGGGCACTGAGTTCCTGTCGTTAATTAGGCCCATGCTCTATTTAGTGGAGTTGCACCCCTATCTAAAGCATGGAGGAATCCTTTAGTACCTGTGTCAGTGGGTCTGCCTCTAGTATTATCAGCTGATAGCGATTATAACCAGGGATACACATGGTATACACCGTCCAATGGAATGCTGACTTGCAGGTTCCTTCTCAACAATGCAACAACAATAAGAAATGATAAAAGATAAGAATAACAACAAAGTAATGGCTCAGTAAAATAGAATACAAATGTTTTACAAGTATAATACAAGAAGGCGTCATTTATAGTCCTATATTTACACATGTTTTGGGGAAGTGGGGATTGGGGGCAAGTGACTTTATACAGTATATATTGTATATATATTGCCAGTTTAGCTTGTTGCTGTTCTGGCCTTAGCAGGCCTATTCCCACCTCTATTCTTCTCTTGAGGTGTGAGGACTGAAGAGATCACAGGAAGCTCAGTCTCAGACATACACCACTCTGTTTATAGACCTGTTGACATGGTGTGGAACTGAAAACATCACACCTTTCCTCATGAGAAATATATACACTAAGTATAAAAGATTTAAATGAAGGACTGTGAAGAACAGTGATTCCCAATACACGCAGACACACTCACACACACATACACACACACACACACATGCGCGCTCACACATACACGCACATGCAGACGCACAAACAAACACGCAGTGTACTCTGTGCTTCTATAGCAGTCAGTCCTCTTCGTTCTCACTCCACGTCCCAGTAGATTGGACACTGAGTCAATGTTCTTCTCTATTGGGTTTATCCCTCTCTATATCTCTCTCCATGGGATGCTTCCAGTCCCTAACCTCTCTGTGCATAGTTGGTGAGAGTCTACTGTAAGTGTCCATGTATAATCCCTCTCTGTGTAATGATCACTGTCCTCTCTATGGGATGCTTCCAGTCCCTAACCTCTCTGTGCATAGTTGGTTAGAGTCTCTCTACTGTAAGTGTCCATGTATAATCCCTCTCTGTGTAATGATCGCTGTCCTCTCTATGGGATGCCTCCAGTCCCAAACCTCTCTGTGTAATGATCGCTGTCCTCTCTATGGGATACCTCCAGTCCCAAACCTCTCTGTGTAATGATCGCTGTCCTTTCTATGGGATGCTTCCAGTCCCAAGCCTCTTTCTCTATGTAATTACCGTATGAGCCCCTCTCTGTATCTTTATTGTATTTATTAGGGATCCCATTAGTTCCTGCCAAGGCAGCAGCTACTCTTCCTGTGGTTTATTAGGGATCCCATTAGTTCCTGCCAAGGCAGCAGCTACTCTTCCTGTGGTTTATTAGGGATCCCATTAGTTCCTGCCAAGGCAGCAGCTACTCTTCCTGTGGTTTATTAGGGATCCCATTAGTTCCTGCCAAGGCAGCAGCTACTCTTCCTGTGGTTTATTAGGGATCCCATTAGTTCCTGCCAAGGCAGCAGCTACACTTCCTGTGGTTTATTAGGGATCCCATTAGTTCCTGCCAATGCAGCAGCTACTCTTCCTGTGGTTTATTAGGGATCCCATTAGTTCCTGCCAAGGCAGCAGCTACTCTTCCTGTGGTTTATTAGGGATCCCATTAGTTCCTGCCAAGGCAGCAGCTACACTTCCTGTGGTTTATTAGGAGCCATTAGTTCCTGCCAAGGCAGCAGCTACTCTTCCTGTGATTTCTTAGGGATCCCATTATTTCCTGCCAAGGCAGCAGCTACTCTTCCTGTGGTTTATTAAGGATCTCCATTAGTTTCTGCCAAGGCTGCAGCTACTCTTCCTGTGGTTTATTAAGGATCTCCATTAGTTCCTGCCAAGGCAGCAGCTACTCTTCCTGTGGTTTATTAAGGATCTCCATTAGTTCCTGCCAAGGCAGCAGCTACTCTTCCTGTGGTTTATTAAGGATCTCCATTAGTTCCTGCCAAGGCAGCAGCTACTCTTCCTGTGGTTTATTAAGGATCTCCATTAGTTCCTGCCAAGGCAGCAGCTACTCTTCCTGTGGTTTATTAAGGATCTCCATTAGTTCCTGCCAAGGCAGCAGCTTCTCTTCCTGTGGTTTATTAAGGATCTCCATTAGTTCCTGCCAAGGCAGCAGCTACTCTTCCTGTGGTTTATTAAGGATCTCCATTAGTTCCTGCCAAGGCAGCAGCTACTCTTCCTGGGGTTACACATTCAGGCACTTACATCACACATAAAAATAAAAATAAAGTAGTACATCAAATAACATTATTACAACACTATGTATTTACAACACAACATGTATAACAGCATCATACAACAATATTACAATGTACGTGAGTGTAGAATGTTATCATGTGTGTGTCTGTGCCTGTGTGTTTGTGTGTGTCTCTTCACCGTCCCTGCTGTTCCATAAGGTGTATTTTTATCTGTTTTTTGAAATCTGATTCTACTGCATCAGTTACCTGATGTGGAATAGAGTTCCATGTATTCATGGCTCTATGTAGTACTGTGTGCCTCCCATAGTCTGTTCTGGACTTTGAGATTGTGAAGAGACCTCTGGTGGCATGTCTTGTGGGGTATGCATGGGTGTCTGAGCTGTGTGCCAGTAGTTTAAACAGACACCTCGGTACATTCAGTATGTCAACACTTCTTACAAAAACAAGTAGTGATGAAGTCAATCTCTCCTCCCCTTTAAGCCATGAGAGATTTACATGCATATTAATGTTAGCTCTCCATGTACATTGAAGGGCCAGCCGTGCTGCCCTGTTCTGAAACAATTGTAATTTTCCTAAGTCTCTCTGTGTGACACCTGACCACACGACTGAACAGTAGTCCAGATGTGACAAAACTAGGGCCTGTTGGACCTGCCTTGTTGACAGTGTTGTTAAGAAGGTAGAAACTAGGGCCTGTAGGACCTGCGTGGTTGATAGTGTTGTTCAGAAGGTAGAAACTAGGGCCTGTAGGACCTGCCTTGTTGACAGTGTTGTTAAGAAGGTAGAAACTAGGGCCTGTAGGACCTGCGTGGTTGATAGTGTTGTTAAGAAGGTAGAAACTAGGGCCTGTTGGACCTGCCTTGTTGACAGTGTTGTTAAGAAGGTAGAAACTAGGGCCTGTAGGACCTGCGTGGTTGATAGTGTTGTTCAGAAGGTAGAAACTAGGGCCTGTAGGACCTGCCTTGTTGACAGTGTTGTTAAGAAGGTAGAAACTAGGGCCTGTAGGACCTGCCTGGTTGATAGTGTTGTTCAGAAGGTAGAAACTAGGGCCTGTAGGACCTGCGTGGTTGATAGTGTTGTTCAGAAGGTAGAAACTAGGGCCTGTAGGACCTGCCTTGTTGACAGTGTTGTTAAGAAGGTAGAAACTAGGGCCTGTAGGACCTGCCTGGTTGATAGTGTTGTTAAGAAGGCAGAGAAGCACTTTAGTATGGACAGACTTCTCCCCATCTTAGCTACTGTTGTGTCAACATGTTTTGACCATGTTAAGTGCCCCTGTTTGGTACTCCTTGCTACTGTATTCAACTCTGTGTTTTAGTGTCCCTGTGTGGCTCTACCATGGTAAGTGTTACCCAGCCTATTTACTGTCATTATCTGTCATCAACCACCACCCCTGCCAGGAGATCGCTCCAATGCCCAAACACACTCACAGTGGGTACAGACACACACACAGACACACACACACACACACACACACACACACACACACACACACACACACACACACACACACACACACACACACACACACACACACACACACACACACACACACACACACACACACACACACACACACACACACACAGACAGACAGTGGGCACCTGCAGTGCAGACATTCTCTGTGATTGAGCACACGGTGGGTGGCAGGGCACATTATTCAAGGTCTGGTGGGTGAGATTTATCCTGCAGGAGATAGCCATTAATTATTACAAACTGTCAATGAAATGTCACCAACATAACTATTACTCTGAGGGAAGGGTAAGTGTTTGCTATAATCTGCTGATGTCTTATGCTATGCACAGGGCTTGGAGATATTCCTGGTGAGTAGACTTTAAAAGTAGACTTTTAGAAAAAAGGGTCCCAAAGGGGTTCTTCGCCTTTCCACATAGAACTGTTTTGGGTTCCATGAAGAACCCTCTGTGGAAAGGGTCCTACATGGAACCCAAAAGGGTTCTTCAAAGGATTCTCCTACGGGGACAGCCGAATAACTCTTTTAGGTTCTAGATAGCAGCTTTATTTCAAAGAATGGAGTAGCAGATCGGATGGGCGTTGTAATCTATAACTAGGGCCAAGAGTTTATGACCTGATCAGACACATAAAAATAGAGTCATTAAAACTCGTTTTTCAACCACTCCACAAATTTCTTGTTAACAAACTATAGTTTTGGCAAGTCAGTTAGGACATCTACTTTGTGCATGACACAAGTCATTTTTCCAACAATTGTTTACAGACCGATTATTTCACTTATAATTCTCTGTATCACAATTCCAGTGGGTCAGAAGTTTACATACACAAAGTTGACTGTGCCTTTAAACAGCTTGGAAAATTCCTGAAAATTATGTCATGGCTTTAGAAGCTTCTGATGGGCTAATTGACATCATTTGAGTCAATTGGAGGTGTACCTGTGGATGTATTTCAAGGCCTACCTTCAAACTCAGTGCCTCTTTGCTTGACATCATGGGAAAATCAAAAGACATCAGCAAAAAAACTGTAGACCCCCACAAGTCTGGTTCATCCTTGGGAGCAATTTCCAAATGCCTGAAGGTACCACGTTCATCTGTACAAACAATAGTACGCAAGTATAAACACCATGGGACCACGCAGTCGTCATACCGCTCAGGAAGGAGGCGTGTTCTGTCTCCTAGAGATTAACGTATTTTGGTGTGAAAAGTGCAAATCAATCCCAGAACAACAGCAAAGGACCGTGTGAATATTCTGGAGGAAACAGGCACAAAAGTATCTATATCCACAGTAAAACGAGTCATATATCGACATAACCTGAAAGGCCGCTCAGCAAAGAAGAAACCACTGCTTCAAAAGCCTCATAAAAATCCAGACTACGGTTTGCAACTGCACACGGGGACAAATATTGTACTTTTTGGAGAAATGTTCTCTGGTCTTATGAAACAAAAATAGAAATGTTTGGCCATAATGACCATCGTTATGTTTGGAGGAATGGGCCCAAGTTACACCAACTCTGTCAGGAGGAATGGGCCAAAATTCACCCAACTTATTGTGTGAAGCTTGTGGAAGGCTACCCAAAATGTTTGACCCAAGTTAAACAATTTAAAGGCAACGCTACCAAATACTAAAACTGAATTTATATGTATTTGGATGAGGTGTATGTAAACTTCTGACCTCAACTACAAGCAATAGTACGATTTTAATCCAAGTTTGTCTCTATGCTGCCTGCTGTCGCGCCTGCTTCCGCTCCCCCTCTCTGGTGCTCGAGGGCGCCAGGCAGCCCATCATTACGCACCCCTGTCACCATCGTTACTCGCATCAGCGCTTCATGGGACTCACCTGGACTCTATTACCTTATTGATTGCCTCCCCTATATCTGTCACTTCCTCAGTTTCTTCTCCCTGTCTGCATTAATGTTGTTTGTTCCCCCTGTCCAGACACTGTTCTTGTTTTGTTATATGTCTGTTTATTCATTATATCTTCACTCCCTGTACTTGCTTCTCGTCTCCCAGCGTCTGTCCTCACACTTGCAGCATGATCTGTTTTCTTGCACGTACATATGAAAGACAGTTGTTGGTCTGAGCTGGTCTCTGGAGCCGTTGTGCTGAGCAGGAGGAGCGTGTATCAGTCCTTCATTGCGATTCAGTCATTCATTGCGGCCAGAAGTTCAAAACAAAATAATAATGTCTCTTGAGTCAGTTACCCTTTTACTGCAGTGGGCTGAATCAGGGTCACACAGTGTTTCTTGGTAATCTTAAATAAATCTACTTTGAAACAAAAGTATATACATGTACCTCACACACATGGTTATGGACTTTTAAAAAAGACACCTGTACCACATCAGATATAAGTTGAAAGGTATTACATGTTGTGTTTGCACCCCAATATTACACTTTATTTACATCACAGAAGACAGAAATATAACAAAACCGTTTGACATAGAAACACCAGATTTTTTACTTGTTTTTTTAAATAATGATTATTAATTATGAGATTCAGAAAAATATTAATAACATTAATAACATTCCACCCATGAGACCACTAGACGGTGAAATGGCTACAAGAGTTAAAAAAAGAATGAATTGTTTGCGAACTATACATCACTACCACAGATTTCCCTGCTATCACTTTGTTCACAGGGATCTGCTGCAGTGGTGGCTGTTCGGACATTCTTTTCACTTGCTTTGCTGATTCGAAGAGACATTCTCTTGTGTTCTAACACAACGTTGCACGGAGTGCAAAACTATTTGTCCCGACTTTCATGTAAAACATTTGTAAATCATTTTGCACGGTATTTATTTTGTTCTGCCTGTCAGTCGTAATCTGTCAGTCATCAACCCTCAGCTTCACACAATGACAGGGGGGAAAACTGGTTTGAGTGGGCTGTTTTCTGCTGTAACAGTGGTAGAAATTGCGAACCCTCTTTTGATTGGACCTTTTTATGCGAGAAAAGTGTGCTGATTGGTTATAATGTGTGAATTGCTTGGTTTTGCATTAAATTATGCGATCGCAGAATCCTGGAGAGAGTGCTAGAGTGTATAGCCTGAGTTTTTGACCTCTGTGGACCTTTCTCTTAGTTCAACACCCCTTCCTCCCGCCTCTGCTCTGTTATGATAGAAAATAGACAGTCAGACTTGTCAAGCAGAGGAAACAGCCTCTCACAGCAGCAGTAGATTTACTTTGACAGACCAAGTTTGACTTTCTGTCCATTGCTATGATGCACTGCTCCAGTGGTGTCTCCCTGGCTCAGTGCTGTAGTGGCTAACTGCTAGTGGTGGAAGGCTGCCTGGCTTCTCCTATTCACTACAGTCTTGGCTGTCATGGAGAAATCCCTTTTTTAATGGCAGTCAATTTTCTGCCTTTTTTTCAGATCCTTTTTCATATCTCAAGTAGTATGATTATTATTAACCAATGGAAAACCTCCTGAGAGAAGTTGAAAGCAGAGGAAAATAATATGGCCCTGATAATTGCATGAAAGACTAGCAACCATCCAACACCCACACATCTTCTCCTACGTGCTATGGTGAAGAAAACACACAAAGAGTCATAATTATGTAATACTAGTGTGTGTGTGTGTGTGTGTGTGTGCATGCTTGTGTGTATTTGCACACTTGGTGTGTGTGTACTGTTGGTGATTTTCATCTTAGTAAGAGTGGGGCTCATTAAAAAACACATGCTGCACAACAATGACTGATTCCTGTGTTGCTGACATCACAAATAAACCCCAAAGACCAAGAGAGGAGAAGAAAAGGGATGAAGGACGGTAGAGAAGAAAAGAATGAGACTGTGATGGAGATCGAGGGAGATAAAGAAATAACTAGATGGAGAATATATACAGTATTCACGTACATGTTGGCCCGAGAGTGTTTGTTTCAAGTAGAGATAGAGTACATGGAGAGAGAGCCTACTGCATACTTAATAGTTGAGTTTCAAGTTGTATTAGTCATATGTACAGGATACACATGGTATACCGTGTATGACAAAATGCTTACTTGCAGGTTCCTTCTCAACAATGCAACAACAATAAGACATAATAAAAGATAAGAATACGGACATGAAGTAGATGGTTCAAAAGAATAGAAGTAAGAGATATTAGCATACACTGTAGATTAGCCTTTAGCCCTCCAACCCACCATAAACAATACATGGTAGCTTAGCCCTCAGCCCTCCTAACCCACCATAAACAATACATGGTAGCTTAGCCTTCAGCCCTCCAACCCACCATAAACAATACATGGTAGCTTAGCCTTCAGCCCTCCAACCCACCATAAATAATACTTAGTAGCTTAGCCCTCAGCCCTCCTAACCCACCATAAACAATACATGGTAGCTTAGCCTTCAGCCCTCCAACCCACCATAAACAATACATGGTAGCTTAGCCTTCAGCCCTCCAACCCACCATAAATAATACTTAGTAGCTTAGCCCTCAGCCCTCCTAACCCACCATAAACAATACATAGTAGCTTAGCCCTCAGCCCCCCTAACCCACCATAAACAATACATAGTAGCTTAGCCCTCAGCCCCCCTAACCCACCATAAACAATACATAGTAGCTTAGCCCTCAGCCCTCCTAACCCACCATAAACAATACATGGTAGCTAGCCTTCAGCCCTCCAACCCACCATAACCAATACATGGTAGCTTAGCCTCAGCCCTCATAACCCACCATAAACACTACATGGTAGCTTAGCCCTCAGCCCTCCCAACCCACCATAACCAATACATGGTAGCTTAGCCCTCAGCCCTCCCAACCCACCATAACCAATACATGGTAGCTTAGCCCTCAGCCCTCCCAACCCACCATAACCAATACATGGTAGCTTAGCCCTCAGCCCTCCCAACCCACCATAACCAATACATGGTAGCTTAGCCCTCAGCCCTCAGCCCTCCCAACCCACCATAACCAATACATGGTAGCTTAGCCCTCAGCCCTCCCAACCCACCATAACCAATACATGGTAGCTTAGCCCTCAGCCCTCCCAACCTTGGATTCCTGACATTTTCAGGGGAGTAGAGGGTGAGAAAGAGAGAAAGAGAGAAAGAGAGAGTTGTAGAGAGCGAGGGAGAAAGAAAGAAAGCAAGGGAAGCAGTGAATCAGGGAGAGAGAACAATAACTAAACTAAATGTGTGTGGCAGAGAGAGAGAGAGAGAGAGACCTTGGGGAAATCCCTTGGGTCTTGATTCCATTCCAACACAAAATAATTATATTAGTCAGAATTTAGTCAAATCAAGCTAATCTTCTCCTGAGGACTTCACGGTGGACCCGAGGTTTGTCTCTCCCAGTCAGAAGAGAGAGCGTGTGTGTGTGTCTGTGTGTGTGTGTGTGTGTGTGTGTGCGGCTGTCTGTGGGAGGTAGCAGAGTGCTGTTCCTCTAGGAGTGAAGAACAATAGCAGTAGCTGTAATCAGGGCACAGTTAGTTGGGAGTAATTACTCAGCCAGAGCTCAGCCTGTGAGATGAGACCTGGTGCTGTAATGAATAGGCCAATGTGTCATTGTGTGGGTTCATAATCCTCCCTAGCTCTCAGGACACAAGGGTGGAGGGTGGAGGTTGGATGGTGGACGAGACGCACTGTGTATAGGGGTGTGTGTGTGTGTACAGTATCTATGTGTGTATGCCTCCAGTGCCAACCTCCTGCTCGGCCGTATGGTGTGTGGGTACTGAGCATGTGTGCGACCTGGACTTCTCCTCACCCTAGCCTGCTCCTTGAATCTGCTCTCCCTAATCTTAACACTAACCTTATGTCTCTCGCAAAGCTCAAGCATAACCTAAACACCTTAACGTTTATGTTTCTAAACGTTTTAATCCCACGTAATTGAGTGATGAGCAACCAAGCGAATGGTTCAGTGTTAGAGGTCAACACTATGTTCTATGCCAGAGGCATTTTACCTGGTCAAAGACAAGATCACCTTATATTTTCTCTCACCAAAGCTTGAAGCTGTTGCTGCATTGTCTGAGGAGGTTACAGTCTATGCACTGTGGTTAGTTACCGTTAGCAGATTCAGTAGCCTTCTCCCAGATCTGTTCGTTTTTGGCATGACAATGACCATAGGAGCTGGAAAGACAGTAAAGACAGATCAGGAACCAGGCTAGATAATCAGTACTTTATTATGGTAAATCATGTGGAATGCATGTTGCAAAATTGCAAATAATTGTCAATCATTAATTTTTACCTGTAAGAAACTGCTAACAACCGAGAACTGCCATCCAACTTTCTAGCATAAAAAGTAAAAAGTAAGAATTGCAACTGAAGCCGAAAATACACAGTCAAAGAGGAGAATAATTATCTATTTTTATTAAATAGAGACATAATAACACAAAGGAAATGTGACACAGTGTGAATGATAACAAGTGCAGGAAATGAAGACATTGATGAAGATGCTGGTAAATCATATGGTCTACCCATTCCTCTTTTCTCTTGACATTGTGTCCCTGCACCTGTAGATGTTTGCTGGATATTCGTACGCATCTTCTGTGCTCCTTTGCTCCCCTGTTGACAGTGTAGGTAGGGAGGGAGAGAGAAGGAGAGAGAGGGAGAGAGAACAAGATAGGTTCACACACACATATTACCTGCCCTAGAAACGTCAGTCTGACTCAGTGTTTGTCATCCTGTTGTTGTTGTAGAAGTAGAGGAGAGATGTTTAAACCACTGAATACAGTAGTCTGACATGTTTTCATCTCTCTAGACCTCTTGTAGTGACCCGCTGTATGACTTGTACTAACCCAAATGGATGCTTTGTTTTGTCCACTTTTCTGTTTGTCTAGACTGGTTTCACTGGTTTACTTGGTAATCAAATGTTTGGTAGCCTGGTTCCAGATCTGTTTGTGTTGTCTTGCTAACTCCTATGGTCATTGTCATGCCAAACTACTAAACCACAGGTGTTGGATACAGCACAAACAGATCTTGGATCAGGTTAAGTGTTTGGTATTTGGACCAATCAATGTGAGGGGTAGAATTCCCAGAGCCTTATCCTAGCTTCCTGGCATCTGAACTGTACTTTTACTTTAGTCCACATTGACCTTAGAGACCCTTCCTGTTGTTTTCTATTATAATCACCCTTCCAGACACAGGAGCGCTTATTACTACAGGTAAGTAGCTAGACATTTAGATCAGGCAGAGTGATAAGTGTGTCAGCTCCGATTGCCGACCACAGCAGAACATACACACACGCACACACACACACACGCACGCACACACAAACACACACACACACACACACACACACACACACACACACACACACACACACACACACACACACACACACACACACACACACACACACACACACACACACACACACACACACAGAGAAGCATGATAGATACAAACACACACACATACACACACACAGAAGCATGAAAGATACAAACACACACACACACACAGACAGACAGACAGACCCATGAAGGATACACACAGTAGGTGCCAGACTGGGATTGTTCCACAGGGAACTTGTTTGACTGATGAAAAACACCAGAGGTGGTGAGAAGTGATTAAAGAGACTGTTATCTGTTAATGAACAACAATAACGTAGCTTTCTTCAGTTTGGGTCTGTTTGTGTTGACTCAGGTAACATTTATTAGAGTTTAGATCAGCATGCTAGCCTATACCCTCATACTGCTCGTTGTCTAATAGCTAACATCCCTTTCATGAAGGCACCAGTAATGGTGTTTTTAAACTCTGCCAGATATCATAAAGGAAGTTTCCTTGTGGAGAAAATAAAGTCTAAGTCTAATTATAGCATCACAGACACCTTGACAGAATGTCAAATCAACATGGTATATTTGGCAGTTAAGTGTCTCCCATAAAATAGATAGATAGATAGATGCTATGTTCAGACACCTACAGAGAGATGAACCTGGGGAAGAGTCCCCTAAGAAAGCTGTTCACAAACACAAACCCAGGACAGAAACACAATTAAACCCAACCAAATCATGAGAAAACACAAAGGTAATTACTTGACACACTGGAAAGAATTAACAAAAAAAAAGCAGAGCAAACTAGAATGCTATTTGGCCCTAAACAGCGAGTAAACAGTGGCAGAATATATATATTTTCTTTTACCCCTTTTTCTCCCCAATTGGTAGATACAGTCTTGTCTCATCGCTGCAACTCCCGTACGGCCTCGGGAGAGGCGAATGTCAAGAGCCACACTGCCCGCTTATCCCGGAAGCCAGCCACACCAATGTGTTGGAGGAAACACCGTACACCTGGCAACCGGCCTGCCACAGGAGTCGCTAGAGCGCGATGGAACAAGGACATCCCTGCCGGCCAAACCCTCCACTAACCTGAACGATGCTGGGCCGATTGTACGCCGCCCCATGGGACTCCCGGTCCCGGCCGGCTGCGACAGGATCTCTAGTGGCACAGCTAGCACTGCGATGTAGAGTCTTAGACCACTGCTCCCCTCAGTGGCAGACTATCTGACCACTGTGACTGTACCAAAATTAAAGAAAGCTTTGACTATGCACAGACTCAGTGAACATAGCCTTGATATTGAGAGAGGCCGCGGTTGGCAGACCTGGCTCTCAAGAGAAGACAGGCTATGTTCACACTGCCCACAAAATGAGGTGGAAACTGAGCTGTACTCCTAACCTCCTGCCAAATGTATGACCATATTAGAGACACATATTTCCCTCAGATTACACAGACCCACAAAGAATTAGAAAACAATTTCAATTTTGATGAACTCCCATACCTATTGGGTGAAATTACACTGTGTGCCATCACAGCAGCAAGATTTGTGACCTGTTGCCAGAGGAAAAGGGCAACCAGTGAAGAACAAACACCATTGTAAATACAACCCATATTTATGTTTATTTATTTTCCATTCTGTTATTTAACTATTTTGTATATACATCGTTACACCACTGTATATAGCCATAATATGACATTTGAAATGTCTCTATTCCTTTGGAACTTTGTGAGTGTAATGTTTACTGTTCATTTTTTATCGTTTTTTTTACATTAGTTTATTATCTATTTCACTTGCTTTGGGAATGTAAACATATGTTTCCCATGCCAATAAATCCCTTGGAATTGAAGAGAGAGAGAGAGCAAGAGGATACCTATTCCCAGTGGTAATCTCTGGCTGTACTGGCCCTGTCTGTCTGAGAGGTTTGGTCAGCATCCTTACACAACGATCTGGAAATAGAAGTGTTAGCATTCTCTTGTAATCCTGTTGGGAGGCTAAACCATTACTTTCCCATGGACTTTTAACGCTATCCAACACAAACAAGAAAGCAGGGTGGGTCAGTGGTGTGTTGACTGTGGGCACTGATACTGCATGAAAATAAATGTGCTACAGTAGTAGTATACAGATGTAGGGTTTTAATTTGATCACCCTGAAGTTGTGGGAAATTATTCAAGTTTTAAAAAAGCTTCTAAAGTTTTATATGTCCACTTTAAAAGCTCAGACTTCATTTGCCCTAACAAAAATGTTATCAACCCCTATAGAAATGTCCATTAATTATAATCCACACAATAATTAAAATGTCCTGCTGCTGCAGGATTATTCTCCTGCTGTGATTAGCTGGTCAAATGAAGATCCTACATTTGTATAGGGATATCTTGCAGCCGCGTTGGCTTATGTAACGTGATAAGAAGAGGTTCCTGTAGTGTGTGTGTGCGTGTGCATGCATATTGCTGTGGACGTGCATGTGTGTGCTCGTGCACGCGTGCAGACAGACAGAGAGTGTCTGGGGCCCGACCGGCGAGAGGGAGCTGACCTATTCATCAGACTGGAGGCGCAGACAGCCTAGTGTGAAATGTCACCAAAAGGGAGGGGGGCCATGGGAGTGCTGGCAGAGAGGGGAAAGGGGAGAGGAGTGAGAGAGGTAAGGAAAAGAGAAGGACAGAGAGAGAGGGAGAGAGAGAAGGAGAGAGAGAGTACTTTAACTATTTGCACACCGTTTAACTATATCACACCTGCTGTCTACCTCTGAAAGCCAACTGACATTTACTCCTGAGGTGCTGACCTATTGCACCCTCTACTGTGATTATTACTATTTGACCCCCTTGGCCATGTTCTGTTATAATCTCCACCCGGCACAGCCAGAAGAGGACTGGCCATCCCTCAGAGCCTGGTTCCTCTCTAGGTTCCTTCCTAGGTTCCTGCCCTTCATTAATTTACACACAATACCCCATAATGACAAAGCAAAAACAGGATTAATTTTTTTTGTTGCAAATTCATTAAAAAAAATAGAAAAATACATATTACATTTACATAAGTACTCAGACCCTTTACTCAGTACTTTGTTGAAGCGCCTTTGACAGCGATTACAGCCTCGAGTCTTATTGGGTATGAAACTTGGCACACCTGTATTTAGGGAATTTCTCCCATTCTTCTCTGCAGATCCTCTCAAGCTATGTCAGGTTGGATGGGGGCACAGCTATTTTCAGGTCTCTCCAGAGATGTTCAATCGGGTTCAAGTCCGGGTTCTGACTGGGCCATTCAAGGTTCATTCAGAGACTTGTTCTGAAGCCACTCCTGCATTGTCTTAGCTGTGTGCTTAGGGCCATTGTCCTGTTAGAAGGTGAACCTTCACCCCAGTCTGAGGTCCTGAGAGCTCTTGAGCAGGTTTTCATCAAGGATCTCTCTGAACGTTCATCTTTCCCTCAATCCTGACTAGTCTCCCAGTCGCTGCCGCTGAAAAACATTCCCACAGCATGATGCTGCCACCACCATGTTTCACCATAGGGATGGTGCCAGGTTTCATCCAGACATGACGCTGGGCATTCAGGCCGAATAGTTCAATCTTGGTTTCTTCAGACCAGAGAATCTTGTTTCTCATGGTCTGAGAGTCTTTAGGTGGCTTTTGGCTAACTCCAAGCGGGCTGTCATGTGCCTTTTACTGAGGAGTGGCTTCCATCTGGCCACTCTACCATAAAGGTCTGATTGGTGGAGTGCTGCAGAGATGGTTGTCCTTCTGAAAGGTTCTACCATCTCCACAGAGGAACTTTGGAGCCCTGTCAGAGTGACCATCGAATTCTTGGTCACCTCCCTGACCAATGACCTTCTCCCCTGATTGCTCAGTTTAGCTGGGAGGCCTTGGTGGTTCCAAACTTCTTCCATTTAAGAATGATGGAGGCCACTGTGTTCTTGGGGACCTTCAATTCTGCAGAAAGTTTGTGGTACCCTTCCCCAGATCTGTGCCTTGACACAATCCTGTCTCGGAGCTCTATGGACAATTCCTTTGACCTCATGGCTTGGTTTTTGCTCTGATATGAATTGTCAACTGTAGAACCTTATATAGACAGGTGTGTGCCTTTCCAAATCATATCCAATCAATTGAATTTACCACGTGTCAATGTAAACAGGATGCACCTGAGCTCAATTTTGAGTCTCATAGCAAAGGGTAAGAACCCTTATGTAAATAAGGTATTTCTGTTTTTTCTGTTTAATACATTTGCAAATATTTCTAAAAAACGTTTTTTGCTTTGTCATTATTGGGTAATGTGTGTAGATTGACGAGGAAAAAAATTGTGATTTAATCCATTTTAGAATAAGGCTGTAACTGTCACACCCTGATAAGTTTCACCTGTCCTTGTGCTTGTCTCCACCCCCCTCCAGGTGTTGGCCATGTTCCCCTCTTATAACTCTGTATTTATACCTGTGTTTTCTGACTGTCTGTGCCAGTTCGTGTTGTTTGTTCAAGCCAACCAGCATATTGTGTCTCAGCTCCTGCCTTTTCCAGTTTATTTTTTCTCGCCCACCTGGTTTTGACCCTTGTCTGTCCTGACTCCGAGCCCACCTGGTTTTGACCCTTGCCTGTCCTGACTCCGAGCCCACCTGGCTTTGACCCTTGCCTGTCCTGACTCCGAGCCCACCTGGTTTTGACCCTTGCCTGTCCTGACTCCGAGCCCACCTGTTTTTGACCCTTGCCTGTCCTGACTCCGAGCCCACCTGGTTTTGACCCTTGCCTGTCCTGACTCTGAGCCCACCTGGTTTTGACCCTTGCCTGTCCTGACTCTGAGCCCACCTGCCTGACCTCTCTGCCTGTCCCTGAGCCTGATTGCTGTCCTGTACCTTCGCTCCACCCCTGGATGACTGAACTCTGCCTGTCCCTGACCCGGAGCCTGCCTGCCTGACCTCTCTGCCTGTCCCTGACCCGGAGCCTGCCTGCCGTCCTGTACCTTTGCTCCTACTCTGGATTATCGACCCCTGCCTGTCTTGACCTGTCGTTTACCTGCCCCTATTGTTACAATAAACATTGTTACTTCACACAGTCTGCACTTGGGTCTTACCTTGATCCGTGATAGTAACATAACAACAATTTGGAAAAAGTCAAGGTGTCTGAATACTCTCTGAATGCACTGTATTGCCATAATATAACACTTGAAATGTCTCTATTATTTGTTTTAATTCATAGCAGGATGGACAGTAACATCTGCCTGGAGGGTTTAAGGGTAGTGACAGCAAGTCTTTCTGTTTTTTCACCTTGCTTGACACTGTTTGTCATGTTTGAGTTATCTATAGTGGTTGTAAACTGCTTTCAACTTCCCCATCTCTATGTTGTCAGAGTCAAATGTTCTGCTTGTAAATTCAGAGTTAAAGAGGCCACAGGAAATATTCTTATTAGTCTATTTAGTAGTCAAGATCTGTCTGTCTAAGGACACACTGATTTGTGTCTGTCTCTTGAGGATGTCATCCTATTTGCCTCCCCATCTCTTCTCCTCATCTTCTCCTCCCAACCCTTCTTATCCCCTCCTCCCTGCCTCCCTCCACCCTGTCTAGAACATGAAGCCTTTGAAGATTACATTGTGCTTCGTCTCCCAAAAAAGCCCCTGCGCGAAGAGCGAGAGACCCTGTCTCCTGAGGACTGTGCGGTGTGTGTGTGTGTGTATGTGTCAGAACACCTGTGGGGTTTTTAGAAGGGGGAGAGGTGTGACTCTCTCCCCAGAGGGTTCTCCACTGGAAATAGAGCACACTGACTCTCTTATGCTTGTCACACAGTGAGGTAGTATAAAACCACATGGGCTTTGTTTTCCCACAGACAGACAGAGAGAACATCCTTTCTCTTTTACTTTCCCTCCCTCCCCCCTTCCCCACCTCCCCCTCTCTTTCCCTCTCAATTCCATTCAATTCAATTCAAAGGGCTTTATTGGCATAGGAAACATGTTTATATTGCCAAAGCAAGTGAAAAAGGGAATAAACAAAGTGAAATAAACAATCAGGTGAACAGTAAACATTTCACTCACAAAAGTTTCAAAGAAATAGAAACATTTTTAAAAAATCATTATGGCTATGTATAATGTTATAACGATTTGCAAATAGTTGAAGTACAAAAGTGAAAATAAATAAACATAAATATGGGTTGTATTTACAATGGTGTTTGTTCTTCACTGGTTTCCCTTTTCTTGTGGCAACAGGTCACAAATCTTGCTGCTGTGATGGCACACTGGTGTTTCACCCAGTAGATATGGGAGTTTATCAACATTGGATTTGTTTTCAAATTTTTTGTGGATCTGTGTAATCTGAGGGAAATATGTGTCTCTAATATGGTCATACATTTAGCGTGAGGTTAGGAAGTGCAGCTCATTTTCCACTTCATTTTGTGAGCAGTGTGCAAATTGCCTGTCTTCTCTTGAGAGCCATGTCTGCCTACGGTAGCCTTTGTTAATAGCAAGGCTATGCTCACTGAGTCTGTACATAGTTAAAGCTTCCCTCTCTCCCTACATGCTTCCCTCTCTACCCTCCCCTCCATTCTCCTTCTCTCCCTTTCTCCCTCCTCCCCCTTCCTCTCTCTCACCACTCTCCTCTCCCCTCTCATCCCCTCTCATTCCCTCTCATCCTCTCTCATCCCCTCTCATTCTCTCGCCCCTCTATGTTTCCAGTCTGTAGTATGAACCACAGCTGTTCCAGTAGACTGAGTCTGAATGTGCTGATGCAGCCATAATAACTCACGCCGCAGATCCCCCTCACCTCACATTCCCTCTATGGTTCCATAGACACAGCATTACAGGACAGGATGCTTTGTTTCAGGATGGGATTCCCCACATGAACACATACTATAGTATACTATGGTAGAAATACTATTGTATTCACTGTAGTTTTTTTACTAATAATATTCACTGTAGTGTATTTGTGGTCTAAAGTCTGCAAAAACACTACATTGAACACAGTAGTACACTGTATTATACTCTAATATTGACAGCCGTGGTATATTGGCCATTTACCACTAACCCCCGACGTGCCTTATTGCTATTATAAACTTGTTACCAACATAATTAGAGCAGTAAAAATTATGGTTTTGTCATACCCGTGGTATACGGTCTGATTTACCACGGCTGTCATCCAATCAGCATTCAGGGCTCGAACCACCCGTTTATAATGTAGGATTTACTGTATTATTTATTATCTTTGGCATAGAAGTGGGCTTTCTCCTTCAGCAAACCTACTAGAGAGCAAATTTTCCATAACCTGTAGATAAGACTGGTGGCTGAACAGAAAGTTCAGCGCTTCTACTAATTTCTATAACCTGTAAGGAACACAATATGGTCTATACTTGGCATGTAGATTTCTCACTAATGGGTGTCACAAATTGAGATATGTGGGAGGGGAATGGGCAGGGTATATGTCAATTAAAAACTGTAGTATGTACAATAGTTTTCAAAAATAGTTGTGTATTTGTGGACAGTACTGTAGTATTTCCTAAAAATGTTTTTTGCAGATAATACTTAGTATTTACTATAGTATTCCACAGTATATTATAACATTCTATAGAAAGTACTACGTATGATTGAGGGATACTACAGTGTGTAGTATAGTATTATACAGTATACTATAGATTAGAATTCTACAGTAAGCACTGTAGTATTCTATAGTAAACTAGTATTTTGTCATGTGGGTCATCACACCCCAGAAGAGGAAGAGGAGGAAGAGGAAGAGGAGGGGAGGGTGGAAACTCCCCTGTGAGTCGTCCTTCCTCGATAATTTTTTGTGATTTCCGGTATCCCCGAGGATAGTAATACAAACACACACGCACACGCATTGTTCTCTCTCTGTAGATGATTGTCTGTGGGAGGCCAGACATGAAGCAGTAATGAGAGGAGGTGTCATCGCCCACCAGTGTCTGCTGTAAACCCCAAACGACAGAGGCTTTCCTCTGAAACACACACACAAAGGGGAGAGTGGAAGGAGGAATGGGATGTCTCCATCACATTGCTTTCCACTCACTATCCAGTTCAGCAACTCCCTCTCTTTTTCTCTCTACTTTATCAATCCTATAGAACATTTATGAGCAGAACTGAAAAAGCGTGTGCGAGCAAGGAGGCCGACAAACCTGACTCAGTTGCACCAGCTCTGTCAGGAGGAATGGGCCAAAATTCACCCAAATTATTGTGAATTTTGTGAAAGGCTACCTGAAACGTTTGACCCAAGTTAAACAATTTAAAGGCAATGCTACCAATGTGTGTATGTAAACTTCCGACTTCAACTGTACACAATTTTAATCTCCTACTTTTTATCTCCTACTTTCTTTCTGTGTTGTTGTCTTAGTGTCGTTCTCTTAGTGTCGTTGTCTCAGTGTCATTCTCTCAGTGTTGTTCTCTCAGTGTCATCCTCTTAGTGCCATTGTCTCAGTGTTGTTGTCTCAGTGTCGTTCTCTGTGTCGTTATTTGTGTCGTATTCTCAGTGTCACTCTCTGTGTCCTTCTCTCTGTGTCGTTGTCTCAGGGTCGTTGTCTTAGTGTCGTTCTCTTAGTGTCGTTCTCTCAGTGTCGCTCTCTCAGTGTTGTCCTCTCAATGTCGTTAACTCAGTGTCCCTTCTCTCCCTGTTGTTGTCTCAGTCTCGTTCTCTGTGTCGTTATTTGTGTCATTTTCTCAGTGTCACTCTCTGTGTCCTTCTCTCTGTGTCGTTGTCTCAGTGTCGTTGTCTTAGTGTCGTTCTCTTAGTGTCGTTCTCTCAGTGTCGTTCTCTCAGTGTCACTCTCTCAGTGTCGTCCTCTCAATGTCGTTAACTCAGTGTCCTTCTCTCCCTGTTGTTGTCTCAGTCTCATTCTCTGTGTCGTTATTTGTCTCGTTATTGTCACACACACTCACCAATGGCTTTTTATTACATCAAAGTCAATGGCTTCATATCTCAATAGTAAGATCCCACCCATGCATGCCATCAAGTGGAACATCAAATAGTATCAATCATATTCTGCTGTATGTCACAAAATGGTCTGCTGTTGCTTAAACTAAGATTGTTGGACCAGAAATGCGCATTGGGTCTAATGTCAAGTTTTCTCGTCATTCTAGTAGAGTTTTGCGTCATAGTTCTCCAGTCTGATAAGTTGATTTAGGGGATTTTCCAGTTTAAATATAGAAGGAGAGAGAAAGAGAGGGAGGGAATGAGAGACAGAAGAGAGAGTCAGTCCGTCTCCCTCTAACACCTGCTCCTGGATTACCACCATACTGACAGGCCAGATGTTGGCCTGATCCTGTTGCTGTGTGTGTTTATCATGAGCTTATAGTCAATAAACAAACAAATGTGGAAAATACAAGGACACGGAATCAAAGTCAACCAACACATATTTCGTCAGAGTGTAATATGATTATGGTTACTCATTTTGCAGATGCATTAGTTTCTGTCAGCACTTGTTTTAGGAAGAGAGGGAGAGAGAGCAGCTGTTTCGGTTGCGTAAGTGGATGGGAGAAGTGAAGGAGGGGTGAGGATGAGGGGAGGATAAATTGGGGAGGGGGGAGGGACATGGGCTTGTCTGAAAGGGTAGCAGTAATCCTCCTCCTGCTGTTTGGCTGACCGACAGAAACACCAGTGTCCAAAATCCCCTTCCTCCCTCTCTGACGCCTCCAACTAATGTTCAGGACATCAGAGCATCTGACATAATCATACACACACGCACGCTCACACAGCTGCAGCAGCATCAGGACAGAGGTCATCAGGATATCTGACAGTAAACCCACACACAAACTTTCCGTACAGATATACACACAAATATGAGAACAGCATGACATGACACACACACACACACACGCACACACACACGCACACACACACACACACACACACACACACACACACACACACACACACACACACACACACACACACACACACACACACACACACACACACACACACACACACACACACACACACACAACACACAAACACTGTAAACACCACATACCTGCTGCTCACACCTGACAATTACACACCATTATGTAGCAACTAGCTCTAAGAAAACTTTGCAGTATTTAGTTTTTTTATGTACTATTTTTGACATTATTAGCTCAGGAAATGTTTTGTGTCATTACATACAGCTGGGAAGAACTATTGGATTTTAGAGCGGCAGTAACTCACCAGAACTACCAGCATTACGACCAGGAATTACGACTTCCCTTTGTTCACTCTTCCCAGAGCAATGAAACTTATTCCTGAGGCCGACCCAAAACATCGCCGGCAGAGGAGAGGCACTCGAGGCGGCCTGCTGGTTCGACGTAGGAGGCGCGCACACCAACAACCGCTTCCGAGTATATTACTCGCTAATGTTCAGTCTTTGGATAATGATGTTGATGAGCTTAGACCAAGGATTTCTTTCCAGAGAGACATTGGGGCCTGTAACATACTTTGTTTCATGGAAACATGGCTCTCTCGGGATACTCTGTCGAGTCAGTAAAGCCAGCAGGATTCTCAGTACATCGAGCAAACAGGAATAAATATCTCTCCGGGGAGCAGAAGGGCGGGGGGGGGGGGGTCATGATTAATGACTCATGGTGTAATTCTAGGAACATACAGGCACTCAAGTAATTTTGTTCACCCGACCTAGAATACCTCACAATTAAATGCCAACCATATTATCTCCCAAGAGAATTCTCCTCTGTCATCGCCAGGGCCATTTACATCCCAGCTCAAGCCGAAACCTTGACGGGCCTCAAAGAACTTCACTGGACCACATATCCTGAGGCTGCATTTATTGTAGCTGGGGATTTTAACAAAGCAAATCTGAGGACTAGGCTGCCAAAATTCTGCCAACATATTGACTGTCCTACTCGTGCTACGAAGACTCTCGGCCATTGCTATTCAAACTTCCAGGATGCTTACAAGGCCCTCCCCCACCCTCCTTTCGGCAAATCTGACCACATCACAATCTTGCTCCTCCCAACCTGTAGACAGAAACTCAAACAGGAAGTGCTTCGTACTATTCAACTCAAGTCTGACCAATCGGAATCCACGCTTCAGGATTGTTTTGATCATGTGCACTGGGATATATTCCGGGTAGCATGTGAAAATAATCTAGACGCACGGTGTCTTCATAAGGAAGTATATAGGAGATGTAATACCCACTGTGACTACTAAAACCTACCCTAACCAGAAACTGTGGATAGATGGTAGCATTCGCTCGAAACTGAAAATGCGAACCACCGCATTTAACAATGGCAAGGCGACCGGTAATATGGCAGAATATAAACAGCGTAGTTATTCACTCCGCAAGGCAATCAAACAAGCTAAACTTTAGTATAGAGATACTGGAGTCGCAATTCAATGGTTCAAACACGAGACGTATGTGGCAGGGTCTACAGACAATCACAGACTTCAAAAGGAAAACCAGCCATGTCGCCGAGACCGACGTCTTGCTTCCGGACAGGCTAAACACATTCTTCGCACCCTTTGAGGATATCACAGTGCCACTGACGCGACCCGCTACCAAGGACTGTGGGCTCTCCTTCTCCGTGGCCGGAGTGAGTAAAACATTTAAACATGTTAACCCTTGCAAGGCTGCCGGTCCAGACGGCATCCCTAACCGCATCCTCAGAACATGCGCAGACCAGCTGGCTGGTGTGTTTACAGGCATATTCAATCTCTCCCTATCCCAGTCTGCTGTCCCCACATGCTTCAAGATGGCCACCATTGTTCCTGTACCCAAGAAGGCAAAGGTAACTGAACTTAATGACTATCGCCCCGTAGCACTCACCTCTGCCATCATGAAGTGCTTTGAGAGACTAGTCAAGGATCATATCACCTCTATCTTACCTGCCACGCTAGACCCACTTCAATTTGCTTACCGCCCCAATAGATCCACAGACAATGCAATCACCATCAAACTGCCTACAAGAGGAATACCTATGTAAGAATGCTGTTTATTGACTATAGCTCTGCATTCAACACCATAGTACCCTCCAAGCTCATCATTAAGCTTGAGGCCCTGAACTTCCTGACGGGCCACCCCCAGGTGGTGAAGGTAGGAAACATCACCTCCACACCGCTGATCCTCAACACTGGGGCTCCACCAGGGTGCGTGCTCAGCCCCCTCCTGTACTCCCTGTTCACCCATGACTGTGTGGCCAAGCACGCCTCCAACTCAATCATCAAGTTTGCAGACGGCACAACGGTAGTAGGCTTGATTACCAACGATGACGAGACAGCCTACAGGGAGGAGCTGAGGGCTTTGGGAGTGTGGTGCCTGGAAAACAATCTCTCACTCAACGTCAACAAAACTAAGGAGATGATCGTGGACTTCAGGAAACAGCAGAGGGTGCACCCCACATCTACATCAACGGGACCACAGTGGAGAAGGTGGAAAGCTTCAAGTTCCTTGGTGTAAACATCACTGACAAACTTAAATGAACCGCCCACACAGACAGTGTGGTGAAGAAGGCATAACAGAGTCTCTTCAACCTCAGGAGGCTAAAGAAATGTGGCTTGTCACCCAAAACCCTCACAAACTTTTACAGATCCACAATTAAAAGCATCCTGTCGAGCTGAATCACTGCCTGGTACGGCAACTGCACCGTCCGCAACCGCAAGACTCTCCAGAGGGTGGTGCGGTCTTCCCAACGCATTACTGGGGGGCAAACTACCCGCCCTCCAGGACACCTACAGCCCCCGATGTCACAGGAAGGCCAAAAAGATCATTAAGGACATCAACCACCCTATCCACTGCCTGTTCACCCCACTATAATCCAGAAGGCAAGGTCAGTACAGGTGCATCAAAGCTGGGACCGAGAAACTGAAAAACAGCTTCTATCACAAGGCCATCAGACTGTTAAACAGCCATCATTGGCATATTAGAGGCTGCTGCCTATAGACAGACTAGCGTCTATGTTGTGTAATTGTTAGATATTACTAGTTAGATATTACTGCACTGTCGGAGCTAGAAGCACAAGCATTTCGCTACACCCGCAATAACATCTGCTAATCCTGTGTATGTGACCAATACAATTTGACACAATATCCCACATTTTGTACACAAATGCTAGACCTATATGTGATTATTTCCATGATGTATAATTATACCACACAGGGGCTCCCACAATCTCCCACAGTCCTTGACATACTGGTTGAAGTGTCATTTACTGTGTTTGTTCTTCTGCATGACGTCACAGATCCTATAAGCACTTGTGTAAAGCTGTGTTTTTGAAACACTGATCCTCAGCAGATCAGACTCTCCACTCCAAGACAGTTGCCATGCAGGAGGATGTACAGTACAGATTGAACCGTGTGTATGACGGGGGTTCAACACACCGCCAGATGTAGGAAGACAGCAATGGATGTATTAAAGAGGTCAATGGAACGCAGACAGTGGGAGATAGAAGAAGATGGACAGCAGATTGGCATTCATTGAACAAATCTGATCTAACAAAGTGGATACTGGTTAAGTCCGTCATGACTGATGTGTTGTAACAGGAAAACAATGTTGTTACTGGAGTCGGAATTGGATATGTGTGGCTATTTTTAGAAGTAGTCCCTTTTCAGGTTTAGAAGAAGTGGCTGTTAAATGCTAACTCTTGTTCATATAAGCTGATTAGCATAGCTAGCATAGAGAAATGGGTGGTGGTAGACAGTTGTTTTTAACTGTAATGCAGTTGATTGGTAACGATGACATGGACATGTATTGGAGTTGACATCCATACCAGCATTATACTCGGATGTTTACCTCAACATACTGTGAAATACAAATAAAAACAGTAGCCTAAATGTAGGCACATTTTGCTGTAGGGCAATGAGGAGATTCAGGATCTTTCCCCCACAGCATCTTTCCCCCACATGTTTCCATGGCAATTCCATTGTTTTGGTCGAGTTCCATTGACCTCTGCCTCATCTATCTCTATCTATACTTCTCTTCATATTATACTCTTCCCCCATAAGTACAGATTGACTTTTGTTAGGGATCAATACGATGCCACCAGATGTGAATAGAAAGAACAGTGAAGAACATGGGAAGGTGGCTGCTTACTTTGTAATGGTATTTGTTTCCTGTGACGGTTCACTTTGCCTCCCAGTACTTAGTCTGTGCAGACGGTGTGTGTGTGTGTGTGTGTGTGTGTGTGTGTTGGCCACCTGGGGCCTGTCCTCCTTGGTCATGGCAGAAGTATCACAGTGATTAACGTATGTGTGTGTGGATGTGGGTGTGTGTGTGGGTGTGTGTGTGTGTGGGTGTGTGCGTGCGTACGTACGAGTGAACGGTGAGCCATCCTGTACTCAGACAGGAGAGGCTTTAATGAACACACCAGGGAAATGGAGAGCAGGGGAATGGAGGCTGGAGCACTGCATTCTGGGAATGTAGCAGCCACAGTTGATGGGGCATCTGTCCAATGATGGATGAGCTGAAATAGAGCACCTTGTGTGAAACATACTGAATATATTAATAAAGTCAACTTCCCACGTCTCCACAGAGTCTCCATTTGGATAAGTATCATGATTACATTCAACTTACTGTGTGTGTGCGTGGGTGTTTTGTTTGTTTGTGTGTGCGTGCGTGTGTGCTAATGTGTGCGTGCATACGTGTGTCTGTGTTTGTCTGTCAATGTGTGTCAGTGTGTGAGCCTAAGCAAACACAAATAACATTCACAATCAGCAGCCCTTCCCTTTCTAATATACTGTAGAGAGACAGTCCCTTCCCTTTCTAATATACTGTAGAGAAACAGTTCTTTCCCTTTCTATTATACTGTAGAGAAAAAGTCCCTTTCCCTTTCTAATGTACTGTAGAGAGACAGTCCCTTCCCTTTCTATTATACTGTAGAGAAACAGTCCCTTTCTAATATACTGTAGAGAGACAGTCCCTTCCCTTTCTAATATACTGTAGAGAAACAGTCCCTTCCCTTTCTATTATACTGTAGAGAAACAGTCCCTTCCCTTTCTAATGTACTGTAGAGTGACAGTACCTTCCCTTTCTAATGTACTGTAGAGAAACAGTCCCTTTCTAATATACTGTAGAGAGACAGTCCCTTTCCTTTCTAATGTACTGTAGAGAGACAGTGCCTTCTCTTTCTAATATACTGTAGAGAAACAGTCCCTTTCTAATGTACTGTAGAGAGACAGTCCCTTCCCTTTCTAATATACTGTAGAGAAACAGTCCCTTTCTATTATACTGTAGAGAGACAGTCCCTTCCCTTTCTAATATACTGTAGAGAAACAGTTCTTTCCCTTTCTATTATACTGTAGAGAAAAAGTCCCTTTCCCTTTCTAATGTACTGTAGAGAGACAGTCCCTTCCCTTTCTATTATACTGTAGAGAAACAGTCCCTTTCTAATATACTGTAGAGAGACAGTCCCTTCCCTTTCTAATATACTGTAGAGAAACAGTCCCTTCCCTTTCTATTATACTGTAGAGAAACAGTCCCTTCCCTTTCTAATGTACTGTAGAGAAAAAGTCCCTTTCCCTTTCTAATGTACTGTAGAGTGACAGTACCTTCCCTTTCTATTATACTGTAGAGAAACAGTCCCTTCCCTTTCTATTATACTGTAGAGAAAATGTCCCTTTCCCTTTCTAATGTACTGTAGAGTGACAGTACCTTCCCTTTCTAATGTACTGTAGAGAGACAGTGCCTTCTCTTTCTAATATACTGTAGAGAAACAGTCCCTTTCTAATGTACTGTAGAGAGACAGTCCCTTCCCTTTCTAATATACTGTAGAGAAACAGTCCCTTCCCTTTCTATTATACTGTAGAGAAACAGTCCCTTCCCTTTCTAATGTACTGTAGAGAAAAAGTCCCTTTCCCTTTCTAATGTACTGTAGAGTGACAGTACCTTCCCTTTCTATTATACTGTAGAGAAACAGTCCCTTCCCTTTCTATTATACTGTAGAGAAAAAGTCCCTTTCCCTTTCTAATGTACTGTAGAGTGACAGTACCTTCCCTTTCTAATGTACCGTAGAGAAACAGTCCCTTTCTAATATACTGTAGAGAGACAGTCCCTTCCCTTTCTAATGTACTGTAGAGAGACAGTGCCTTCTCTTTCTAATATACTGTAGAGAAACAGTCCCTTTCTAATGTACTGTAGAGAGACAGTCCCTTCCCTTTCTAATATACTGTAGAGAAACAGTCCCTTTCTATTATACTGTAGAGAGACAGTCCCTTCCCTTTCTAATATACTGTAGAGAGACAGTCCCTTCCCTTTCTATTTTACTGTAGAGAGACAGTCCCTTTCTAATGTACTGTAGAGAGACAGTCCCTTCCCTTTCTAATATACTGTAGAGAGACAGTCCCTTCCCTTTCTAATATACTGTTGTCACATTCTGACCTTTATTTCCTTTGTTCTGTATTTATTTAGTATGGTCAGGGCGTGAGTTGGGTGGGCAGTCTATGTTTGTTTTTTCTATGATTTGGGTATTTCTATGTTTCGGCCTAGTATGGTTCTCAATCAGAGGCAGGTATCATTAGTTGTCTCTGATTGAGAATCATACTTAGGTAGCCTGGGTGTCACTGTGTGTTTGTGGGTGATTGTTCCTGTCTCTGTGTTTGCACCAGATAGGGCTGTTTTGAGTTTTCACATTTCTTGTTTTTTGTTAGTTTGTTCATGTGAAGGGATTTATTAAAACATGAATCAAAACAACCACGCTGTACTTTGGTCCGCCTCTCGTTCAGATGAAGAAATCCATTACAACTGTAGAGAAACAGTCCCTTTCTAATGTACTGTAGAGAGACAGTCCCTTCCCTTTCTAATGTACTGTAGAGAAACAGTCCCTTTCTAATACACTGTAGAGAAACAGTCCCTTTCTAATGTACTGTAGAGAAACAGTCCCTTCCCTTTCTAATATACTGTAGAGAGACAGTCCCTTCCCTTTCTAATGTACTGTAGAGAGACAGTCCCTTCCCTTTCTATTATACTGTAGAGAGACAGTACCTTCCCTTTCTAATGTACTGTAGAGAGACAGTCCCTTTCTAATGTACTGTAGAGAGACAGTCCCTTCCTTTCCTATTATACTGTAGAGAGACAGTCCCTTCCCTTTCTAATGTACTGTAGAGAGACAGTCCCTTCCCTTTCTATTACACTGTACAGAGACAGTCCCTTCCTTTCCTATTATACTGTAGAGAGACAGTCCCTTCCCTTTCTAATGTACTGTAGAGAGACAGTCCCTTCCCTTTCTAATATACTGTAGAGAAATAGTCCCTTCCCTTTCTAATGTACTGTAGAGAGACAGTCCCTTCCCTTTATATTATACTGTAGAGAAACAATCCCTTCCCTTTCTAATGTACTGTAAAGAGACAGTCCCTTCCCTTTCTAATGTACTGTAGAGAGACAGTCCCTTCCCTTTCTATTATACTATAGAGAAACAGTCCCTTCCCTTTCTATTATACTGTAGAGAGACAGTCCCTTCCCTTTCTATTATACTGTAGAGAGACAGTCCCTTCCCTTTCTATTATACTGTAGAGAAACAGTCCCTTTCTAATGTACTGTAGAGAAACAGTCCCTTCCCTTTCTAATATACTGTAGAGAGACAGTCCCTTCCCTTTCTATTATACTATAGAGAAACAGTCCCTTCCCTTTCTATTATACTGTAGAGAGACAGTCCCTTCGCTTTCTATTATACTGTAGAGAGACAGTCCCTTCCCTTTCTAATACACTGTAGAGAAACAGTCCCTTTCTAATGTACTGTAGAGAAACAGTCCCTTCCCTTTCTAATATACTGTAGAGAGAGAGTCCCTTCCCTTTCTAATGTACTGTAGAGAGACAGTCCCTTCCCTTTCTATTATACTGTAGAGAGACAGTACCTTCCCTTTCTAATGTACTGTAGAGAGACAGTCCCTTTCTAATGTACTGTAGAGAGACAGTCCCTTCCTTTCCTATTATACTGTAGAGAGACAGTCCCTTCCCTTTCTAATGTACTGTAGAGAGACAGTCCCTTCCCTTTCTATTACACTGTACAGAGACAGTCCCTTCCCTTTCTATTATACTATAGAGAAACAGTCCCTTCCCTTTCTATTATACTGTAGAGAGACAGTCCCTTCCCTTTCTATTATACTGTAGAGAGACAGTCCCTTCCCTTTCTATTATACTGTAGAGAAACAGTCCCTTTCTAATGTACTGTAGAGAAACAGTCCCTTCCCTTTCTAATATACTGTAGAGAGACAGTCCCTTCCCTTTCTATTATACTATAGAGAAACAGTCCCTTCCCTTTCTATTATACTGTAGAGAGACAGTCCCTTCCCTTTCTATTATACTGTAGAGAGACAGTCCCTTCCCTTTCTAATACACTGTAGAGAAACAGTCCCTTTCTAATGTACTGTAGAGAAACAGTCCCTTCCCTTTCTAATATACTGTAGAGAGAGAGTCCCTTCCCTTTCTAATGTACTGTAGAGAGACAGTCCCTTCCCTTTCTATTATACTGTAGAGAGACAGTACCTTCCCTTTCTAATGTACTGTAGAGAGTCAGTCCCTTTCTAATGTACTGTAGAGAGACAGTCCCTTCCTTTCCTATTATACTGTAGAGAGACAGTCCCTTCCCTTTCTAATGTACTGTAGAGAGACAGTCCCTTCCCTTTCTATTACACTGTACAGAGACAGTCCCTTCCTTTCCTATTATACTGTAGACAGACAGTCCCTTCCCTTTCTAATGTACTGTAGAGAGACAGTCCCTTCCCTTTCTAATATACTGTAGAGAAATAGTCCCTTCCCTTTCTAATGTACTGTAGAGAGACAGTCCCTTCCCTTTATATTATACTGTAGAGAAACAATCCCTTCCCTTTCTAATGTACTGTAGAGAAACAGTCCCTTCCCTTTCTAATATACTGTAGAGAGAGAGTCCCTTCCCTTTCTAATGTACTGTAGAGAGACAGTCCCTTCCCTTTCTATTATACTGTAGAGAGACAGTACCTTCCCTTTCTAATGTACTGTAGAGAGACAGTCCCTTTCTAATGTACTGTAGAGAGACAGTCCCTTCCTTTCCTATTATACTGTAGAGAGACAGTCCCTTCCCTTTCTAATGTACTGTAGAGAGACAGTCCCTTCCCTTTCTATTACACTGTACAGAGACAGTCCCTTCCTTTCCTATTATACTGTAGACAGACAGTCCCTTCCCTTTCTAATGTACTGTAGAGAGACAGTCCCTTCCCTTTCTAATATACTGTAGAGAAATAGTCCCTTCCCTTTCTAATGTACTGTAGAGAGACAGTCCCTTCCCTTTATATTATACTGTAGAGAAACAATCCCTTCCCTTTCTAATGTACTGTAGAGAGACAGTCCCTTCCCTTTCTAATGTACTGTAGAGAGACAGTCCCTTCCCTTTCTATTATACTATAGAGAAACAGTCCCTTCCCTTTCTATTATACTGTAGAGAGACAGTCCCTTCCCTTTCTATTATACTGTAGAGAGACAGTCCCTTCCCTTTCTATTATACTGTAGAGAAACAGTCCCTTTCTAATGTACTGTAGAGAAACAGTCCCTTCCCTTTCTAATATACTGTAGAGAGACAGTCCCTTCCCTTTCTAATGTACTGTAGAGAGACAGTCCCTTCCCTTTCTAATATACTGTAGAGAGACAGTCCCTTCCCTTTCTAATATACTGAAGAGAGACAGTCCCTTCCCTTTCTAATATACTGTAGAGAGACAGTGCATTCCCTTTCTAATGTACTGTAGAGAGACAGTCCCTTCCCTTTCTATTATACTATAGAGAGACAGTCCCTTCCCTTTCTATTATACTGTAGAGAAACAGTCCCTTCCCTTTCTATTATACTGTAGAGAGACAGTCCCTTCCCTTTCTAATATACTGTAGAGAGACAGGGGGGGGGGGCTTTACAAGTAGGCCATCGTTATAAATAAGAATTTCTTCTTACTGAAACTGACTTGTTTATTTCAAATAAATATATTGTTCCTGGAATTGTGAATTTGGAAAATGCTGAACCCAAAGATAAGACTCCTATAGGTCAAGGTTTAATAGACAGAAAGATATGCATATGGTGAGATAGACAGGTTCCTCTGAGAGGTTGGTAGCAATCTGCCCCATTCCACAAACAAGACACTCATCACGTGCTCATCCTTATCACTGTTCTCTCCCAGCTGCCTCTGAGAGCCCAGGCCATGGTCAAAACATAAGCCAACTAGCAAGGCCAGTGTGAATCATGAATAAGACGTCTCCATCACTTTAAAGTGCCTATAGCAGAATTGCAGCCAGGAATGTCACAGGGCATTAAATGCTGTCTGATTGCCTCTTTATGGTGACCCCTAACTTCTGGTTTAAAAGGCAGCAACAATCTAGAACTTTTCAATAGCCAATGTTGTATCCTCTCACGTGCTCAGAATGTGGTTTGTTTCTAGTGATTCCTCACAGCTCTCCTCTCACAACGTACAGCAGCAGGAATACTCCAGATTAAGTATCAGATACAAGGGGCTCAGCTCTTTGTTAGATCACTGTACTGTAGTAACTGCAGCTGGTCACACACTGTGTGTCTCTTTTCCATGCATAACGCTAACACACATAAATAGACATGCACACACACTGAATTAAAATATTCCATATGAATTAATACACCCTTATTAATGTCATGACCAGACTAATGAGTCCCGTTGTTTGATCATGAAAGCAGAGTGTTGATGAAAGGACTGTTGTCGTGTTCAGAGGGTTAGTGTGAAAGGAGAGAGCAGTATGAGCTTTGAATATGCCTGTGTGAGGTAGTTAGCCACAGTAGAAAGAGGATTAGTGTGTGTGTGTGTGTGTGTGTGTGTGTGTGTGTGTGTGTGTGTGTGTGTGTGTGTGTGTGTGTGTGTGTGTGTGTGTGTGTGTGTGTGTGTGTGTGTGTGTGTGTGTGTGTGTCTGTGTGTGTGTGTGTGTGTGTGTGTGTGTGTGTGTGTGTATGGGTGTGTGCAAGCTCTAACGGTCTTACTGCAGAATCAGACATCCAAACCCTCGTCCATAAACATAACATTTTTGGCATTCATTTTGAATGGTTAAGTTAAGGGTTAAGGTTTGGGATAGGGTTAAAAACCAAAACAATTCTAACTAGTGCCTAACACTGGGATTGAACTGCTTACCTGGACGGACTAATTTCACAGTGGATCATGAACGACCTGGCTGGCATGTGTGTGTGGTATTACACTTATGTAGCACAACATTTCTGGCCCTAATTAACATGCTAAGGGGGAGGAACTACCCCCCCCCCTCCTCCCTCTCTCTCTCCCTCTCGCTCAGTTTTCTCCTTCCTCTCCCTCTCCCTCCCTCCCTCTCGCTCATTTTCTCC
>NW_022261983.1:1527225-1530922 GCF_002021735.2 Oncorhynchus kisutch | reverse complement strand
CGCTCAGTTTCTCCTCCCTCTCCCTCTCTCTCTCTCTCCCTCTCGCTCAGTTTCTCCTTCCTCTCTCTCTCCTCCCTCTCGCTCAGTTTCTCCTTCCTCTCCCTCTCTCTCTCCCTCTCGCTCAGTTTCTCCTCCCTCTCTCTCTCTCTCTCTCTCTCGCTCAGTTTCTCCTCCCTCCCTCCTCTCTCTCCCTCTCGCTCAGTTTCTCCTCCCTCTCCCTCTCTTCCCCCTCTCGCTCAGTTTCTCCTCCCTCTCCCTCTCTCCCTCCCTCTCGCTCAGTTTCTCCTTCCCTCTCCCCTCTCTCTCCCTCTCGCTCAGTTTTCCTCCCTCTCTCCTTCTCTCTCTCTCCCTCTCGCTCAGTTTCTCCTTCCTCTCCCTCTCTCTCTCCCTCTCGCTCAGTTTCTCCTCCCTCTCCTTCTCTATATCCCTCTCGCTGAGTTTCTCCTTCCTCTCCCTCTCGCTCAGTTGCTCCTCCCTCTCCTTCTCTATATCCCTCTCGCTCAGTTTCTCCTTCCTCTCCTTCTCTATATCCCTCTCACTGAGTTTCTCCTTCCTCTCCCTCTCACTCAGTTTCTCCTCCCTCTCCCTCTCTCTCCCTCTCGCTCAGTTTTCTCTCCCTCTCCTTCTCTATATCCCTCTCGCTCAGTTTCTCCTCCCTCTCTCTCTCTCTCTCTCTCTCTCTCTCTCGCTCAGTTTCTCCTCCCTCTCCCTCTCTCTCTCCCCTCTCGCTCAGTTTCTCCTCCCTCTCCCTCTCCCTCTCTCTATCCCTCTCGCTCAGTTTCTCCTTCCTCTCTCTCTCTCTCCCTCTCGCTCAGTTTCTCCTCCCTCTCCCTCTCTCTCCCTCTCGCTCAGTTTCTCCTCCCTCTCCCTCTCTCTCCCTCTCGCTCAGTTTCTCCTCCCTCTCCCTCTCTCCCTCCCTCTCGCTCAGTTTCTCCTTCCTCTCCCTCTCTCTCTCCCTCTCGCTCAGTTTCTCCTCCCTCTCCTTCTCTCTCTCCCTCTCGCTCAGTTTCTCCTTCCTCTCCCTCTCTCTCTCCCTCTCGCTCAGTTTCTCCTCCCTCTCCTTCTCTATATCCCTTCTCGCTCAGTTTCTCCTTCCTCTCCTTCTCTATATCCTCTCGCTGAGTTTCTCCTTCCTCTCCCTCTCGCTCAGTTTCTCCTTCCTCTCCTTCTCTATATCCCTCTCGCTGAGTTTCTCCTTCCTCTCCCTCTCACTCAGTTTCTCCTCCCTCTCCCTCTCTCTCCCTCTCGCTCAGTTTCTCCTCCCTCTCCTTCTCTATATCCCTCTCGCTCAGTTTCTCCTCCCTCTCTCTCTCTCTCTCTCGCTCAGTTTCTCCTCCCTCTCCCTCTCTCTCTCCCTCTCGCTCAGTTTCTCCTCCCTCTCCCTCTCTCTATCCCTCTCGCTCAGTTTCTCCTTCCTCTCTCTCTCTCTCCCTCTCGCTCAGTTTCTCCTCCCTCTCCCTCTCTCTCCCTCTCGCTCAGTTTCTCCTCCCTCTCCCTCTCTCCCTCCCTCTCGCTCAGTTTCTCCTTCCTCTCCCTCTCTCTCTCCCTCTCGCTCAGTTTCTCCTCCCTCTCCTTCTCTCTCTCCCTCTCGCTCAGTTTCTCCTTCCTCTCCCTCTCTCTCGCCCTCTCACTCAGTTTCTCCTCCCTCTCCTTCTCTATATCCCTCTCGCTCAGTTTCTCCTTCCTCTCCTTCTCTATATCCCTCTCGCTGAGTTTCTCCTTCCTCTCCCTCTCCACCAGTTTCTCCTCCCTCTCCTTCTCTATATCCCTCTCGCTCAGTTTCTCCTTCCTCTCCTTCTCTATATTCCTCTCGCTGAGTTTCTCCTTCCTCTCCCTTTCGCTCAGTTTCTCCTCCCTCTCCCTCTCTCTCCCTCTCGCTCAGTTTCTCCTCCCTCTCCTTCTCTATATCCCTCTCACTCAGTTTCTCCTCCCTCTCCCTCTCTCTCTCCCTCTCGCTCAGTTTCTCCTCCCTCTCCCTCTCTCTCTCCCTCTCGCTCAGTTTCTCCTTCCTCTCTCTCTCTCTCCCTCTTGCTCAGTTTCTCCTTCCTCTCCCTCTCTCTCTCCCTCTCGCTCAGTTTCTCCTCCCTCTCCCTCTCTCTCTCCCTCTCGCTGAGTTACTCATTCCTCTCCTTCTCTATATCCCTCTCGCTCAGTTTCTCCTCCCTCTCCCTCTCTCTATCCCTCTCGCTCAGTTTCTCCTCCCTCTCCTTCTCTATATCCCTCTCGCTCAGTTTCTCCTCCCTCTCTCCCTCTCTCTCCCTCTCGCTCAGTTTCTCCTTCCTCTCCCCTCTCTCTCGCTCAGTTTCTCCTTCCTCTCCCTCTCTCTATCCCTCTCGCTCAGTTTCTCCTTCCTCTCCCTCTCTCTCTCCCTCTTGCTCAGTTTCTCCTTCCTCTCCCTCTCTCTATCCCTCTCGCTGAGTGTCTCCTTCCTCTCCTTCTCTATATCCCTCTCGCTCAGTTTCTCCTTCCTCTCTCTTTCTCTCTCTCTCAGTCCCCTCCTCTCTTTCTCTCTCTCCTCCCCCCTATCCTTTATCTCTCTCCTCCCCCTATCCTTTATCTCTCTCCTCCCCCATATCCTTTATCTCTCTCCTCCCCCTATCCTTTATCTCTCTCCTCTCTCCTCCCCCCTATCCTTTATCTCTCTCCTCCCCCCTATCCTTTATCTCTCTCCTCCCCATATCCTTTATATCTCTCCTCTCTCCTCCCCCCTATCCTTTATCTCTCTCCTCCCCCCTATCCTTTCTCTCTCTCCTCCCCCCTATCCTTTATCTCTCTCCTCCCCCTATCCTTTATCTCTCTCCTCCCCCCTATCCTTTATCTCTCTCCTCCCCCTATCCTTTATCTCTCTCCTCTCTCCTCCCCCCTATCCTTTATCTCTCTCCTCCCCCCTATCCTTTCTCTCTCTCCTTCCCCCTATCCTTTATCTTTCTCCTCCCCCTATCTCCATGTAACCTTCAGAATGGATCTGGACATTGTGTACAGTGTGAGTCATTGCTCATGAAGTCCAATTGTAATGGCAGGGTCATCCGATGTCCATCCCTGGGGTTTGAGAGTGTATTGAGAATCTTAGACGCTGTCTCCCTGACCCTCTGTAAACCCCCAGACAAACACACACACACACACACACGCACACACACACACACACACACACACACACACACCGTCCGCACACACTAAGTACTGGGAGGCAAAGTGACCCACTCTGGGGTGCACTGGGTTGATGTGTGACCTCAGGGTTCTACAGGGCTCTATACACACTTATGTAGGAATGGTCAATAGTAGCACCTTCAACATTGTATGAAATAAGTAAAACATGGTACTGTATGTCTGTTTTAATAACATAAAACCATTATTTCTCCTCTATCTTTCTCCTCCATCCTTCTTTCTTACTTCACATCTCTCTTCCTTTCTCTTTAAGTCAATCTCCTGCTGAATTATCTCTGACAGCCATCACCATGGCAACTACACCTGTCAACTTTGTGCTCTTCCCACAGCCAGACACACAATCACATACAGTTATATATCAGGTGTTTTTTGGGCATTTCTTAGTTACATTATGTTGCAGATGATGCATTCAACAGATTATAATATAGAACACCACATTACAAGTAGGGAGAATTTACTGTTGCATTGTTACATTCAAACTGAACTCTGGATGCATCTAAACAGTGGTTGTGTTCCCTTCCTTTAGCATTAA
>NW_022261983.1:1494725-1522225 GCF_002021735.2 Oncorhynchus kisutch | reverse complement strand
CTATATACAGTACAGACTGATGCTCTATATACAGTACAGACTGATGCTCTGTATACAGTATAGACTGATGCTCTATATACAATACAGACTGATGCTCTATATACAGTACAGACTGATGCTCTATATACAATACCGACTGATGCTCTATATACAGTACAGACTGATGCTCTATACACAGTACAGACTGATGCTCTATATACAGTACAGACTGATGCTCTATATACAATACAGACTGATGCTCTATATACAATACAGACTGATGCTCTATATACAGTACAGACTGATGCTCTATATACAATACAGACTGATGCTCTATATACAATACAGACTGATGCTCTATATACAATACAGACTGATGCTCTATATACAATACAGACTGATGCTCTATATACAATACAGACTGATGCTCTATATACAATACAGACTGATATCAGTACAGACTGATGCTCTATATACAGTACAGACTGATGCTCTTATATACAGTACAGACTGATGCTCTGTATACAGTATAGACTGATGCTCTATATACAGTACAGACTGATGCTCTATATACAGTACAGACTGATGCTCTATATACAGTACAGACTGATGCTCTATATACAGTACACTCTAAATCAGTCTCACCCTTCACCTAGTTGTGCTCCTTTGTATGTTAGCTTTCTAACATTGATGGAACGTTGGCTCATTAGCTCAGCCTAACCCAGTGATGCTGCCAGATGTTTTGTCCAAGATAAACAGCTGGTGGATTAGAAAGTGATTCCTCTCAGTATAGAGCGAGACACCATGGGGTCACAAGTCAAGAAGCTATAGCT
This sequence comes from Oncorhynchus kisutch, assembly GCF_002021735.2. Lineage (NCBI taxonomy): Eukaryota > Metazoa > Chordata > Actinopteri > Salmoniformes > Salmonidae > Oncorhynchus > Oncorhynchus kisutch. Next base: position 1,521,413 of record NW_022261983.1, on the reverse strand, counting down.
TCTTACGTACTCACACTCAGGATATAATGTAGTGTAAACCATGTTTTCAAGATGAATCTCATTTTGATTGTGTGATACAGTTTTCATTCGAATGTGTGATTTTTCAAGTGATAAGAAAAACTGAATGTAATGCAAATTTTAAGGGGATTCATCAGAATAACAGACAGTACAGATAGACATCCTATTTCCAACCCTTGAGACACTATCTTACAGTACACCCCCTCTTCACCTCTCTCCATTTACTGTACTAAATATCTGTACTAAATATCACTCACAACACACACACACACAAATTTTTCCCACATCCATATCAAAGTCTTCCTCATCATTATGGACAGTTCCACAATACAACAAATCAAAGCATCTGCCTGGCTCCACAGAGCTCCCACAGCTCTCTCTCCATCCCACATTTATTCCATCAGATGTTGGAGAGATGGAGCGACAGGCTGTTGAATTATGGGATTGGAGGCATACCATCTTAATCGAGCCGGTAGTCGAAGCGTATGTGTTGGTAGAGCTGGGTACTGTTCATTAGGCACAAAATAGGGAAACATTTGTGAAACAGGAAGGTGCTACCTGATTTGTTTAATAAGAAACACTTGTTTTCCTTTTCCTTTGCAAAATGCTTTGCTACAGTGTGTCCTAATGAACTTGTCCCGAAGTGCATTGACATTTGATGAAATAGAGAAGGGGTGAATGAGTAGAATGGATCAATAACTACCTCATCTGAAATGGCTTTGTGGAGTGGAAATGTTCTTAGCAAGTAGCAACAACAGCAGTGTTCTATCTTGATTGATCACTGTGATTGATTCGGGTGTTTTTTTATTTACGGCATTTTATGTCATATGCTGCTGTTCATCTTGAAATATTCAGTTGACAAAACACTTAAATCATTTCTATCTTTGTGTGTGTGTTTCCAGGACCCCAGAAGCAAGCACAAGTTTAAGATCCACTCGTATGGCAGTCCCACGTTCTGCGACCACTGTGGCTCCCTCCTCTATGGACTCATCCACCAGGGGATGAAATGCGACAGTGAGTCAATCTCTAATGACACCTTTACTCAGCTGAACCATAAGATTGAGATTACTTTATTGGTCAAATGCACACAAGGTCCAACTTAAATGTGACTTTTAACCCCACCCCTCTGAAAGACACACATACAGAGGTTTTGTAGAGGAGCAGGGGGCTGTCACTCTGGGAGGCCAGGAGCTGCTGTGGTGCTTTGCTCAAGGGCACAAGGGCAGGCATTGGCATCTAGGATATGATACCAGCAACCCTACAATTGCCAGTTTACTTCCCACCAGAGTTTTCCAGTCAGACCCGAGTTTCAAAATGGCAACCCTCTAGTTGCTGGCTCGCCTCTATCCGCTAGGCTGCCTGCCGCCCCAGAGAGTTACAGTGCTTATCTAGGATCAGTGTTGCCTTTTAAATCATTATCAGTAAGTTTAAATTGACAGGGGGGGACCTGATCCTAGATTAGCACTTCTATGCTGACAAGTTTTATGAATATCGGCCCTGGGCCCCCTAGAAAGGCTGCATCGCCTCACACCCAGGCCAGGGAATCACAGGCTGCTTCCTGATTCTCCACACTGTTCCTGAAGAGTGCACTTGCCACTCCCCATCATTAAAACTCCCTCCAGAATGGCTTCCACCAATCCAATGCTTTTGATGGGAGGTGTGGAGAATCAGTATGCAGCCACAGATCCTAACACCCTTTTCATACTGTGCAATGTGACACACATTTATACTGGGGGGAAATCACAGACGTGGTGTGTGTTGGTGTGTGTGTTGTGTGTGTGTGTGTGTGTGTGTGTGTGTGTGTGTTGTGTGTGTGGTGTGGTGTGTGTGTGTGTGTGTGTGTGTGCGTGCGTGCGTGCGTGCGTGCGTGCGTCTGTGTGTGTGTGTGTGTGTGTGGTGTGTGTGTGTGTGTGTGTGTGTGTGTGTGTGTGTGTGTGTGTGTGTGTGTGTGTGTGTGTGTGTGTGTGCGTGCGTGCGTGCGTGAATTGATTGACACTGTTTTCTACTAGAGGACACATGGGCATAGCTTTACTTTTCATAAGGATGTGTAGTTTCAGGGTAATACAGTATTCTCTAACTGTAACTCTCTCCAGTTAGCCCACTTTGTCCCTTCTAATTCCTCATTCCTTCCACCTACACTCTGTTTCCCTCTGCTCTAATTCTCTCTCTCCCTATCTTTCCAAATGCCCCACTTCCCTCGTCAACTCTTTCTCTCCCTTGCTTTCTTCCTTTTCTCTCCTCTCTCTCCCACACTACCCCTCAACTCACTCCCACCCCCTCACTACCTCTCAACTCACTCCCACCCCCCTCACTACCTCTCAACCCACTCCACCCCCTCACTAACCTCTCAACCCACTCCCGATCCCCTCACACCTCTCAACTAACTCCCATCCCCTCACTACCTCTCAACCTACTCCCATCCCCTCACTACCTCTCAACCCACTCCCATCACCTCACTACCTCTCAACCCACTCCCATCCCCTCACTACCTCTCAACCCACTCCCATCCCCTCACTACCTCTCAACCCACTCCCATCCCCTCACTACCTCTCAACCCACTCCCATCCCCTCACTACCTCTCAACCCACTCCCACTCCCATCCCCTCACTACCTCTCAACCCACTCCCATCCCCTCCCTACATCTCAACCCACTCCCATCCCCTCACTACCTCTCAACCCACTCCCATCCCTCACTACCTCTCAACCCACTCCCATCCCCTCACTACCTCTCAACAACACCCCCCCTCACTACCTCTCAACCCACTCCCACCCCCTCACACCCTCCCTACCTCTCAACCCACTCCCATCCCCTCCCTACCTCTCAACCCACTCCCATCCCCTCACTACCTCTCAACCCACTCACATCCCCTCACTACCTCTCAACCACTCCCATCCCCTCCCTACCTCTCATCCCACTCCCATCCCCTCACTACTCTCAACCCACTCCCATCCCTCACTACCTCTCAACCCATTCCATCCCCTCACTAACCTCTCACGCCACTCCCATCGCCCTGCACTCCCCTCTCAACCCACCTCCCATCCCCTCACTAACCTCTCAACCCCACTCCCAATCCCCTCACTAACCGGCTCAACCCACTCCCAACTCCCCATCCTCATACCTCTCAACCCACTCCCAATCCCCTGCACGTACCTCTCAACCTCCCACTCCCAATCCCCTCACTACCATCTCAACCCACTTCCAATACCCCTTCACTAACCTCTCAACCCACTCCCAACTCCCATCCGCCACTACCTCTTCCAACCCACCCCAACCATCCCCTCCCTACATCTCAACCCCACTCCCATCCCCTCACTACCTCTCAACCCACTCCCATCCCCTCACTACCTCTCAACCCACTCCCATCCCCTCACTACCTCTGAACCCACTCCATCCTCACTACCACTCATCCCACTCTTCATCCCCTCACTACCTCTCAACCCACTCCCATCCCCTCACTACTCTCAACCCACTCCCATCCCCTCCCTACATCTCAACCCACTCCCATCCCTCACTACCTCTCAACCCCCTCCCATCCCCTCACTACCTCTCAACCCACTCCCATCTCCCCTACTACCTCCCAACCCACTCCCATCCCTCACTACCTCTCAACCACTCCCATCCCTCCCTACCTCTCAACCCACTCCCATCCCTCCCTACCACTCATCCCACTCTCATCCCTCACTACCTCTCAACCCACTCCAATCCCTCACTACCTCTCAACACTCCATCCCCTCCCCTACATCTCAACCCACTCCCATCCCTCACTACCTCTCAACCCACTCCCATCCCCTCACTACTCTCAACCCACTCCCATCCCCTCACTACCTCTCAACCCACTCCCATCCCCTCCCTACCACTCATCCCACTCTCATCCCCTCACTCCTCTCAACCCACTCCAATCCCCTCACTACCTCTCAACCACTCCCATCCCCTCCTACATCTCAACCCACTCCCATCCCCTCAACTACCTCCAACCCACTCCCATCCCCTCACTACCTCTCAACCACTCCCATCCCCTCACTACCTCCCAACCCACTCCATCCCCTCACTACCTCTCAACCCACTCCATCCCCTCACCTACATCTCACCACTCCCATCCCTCACTACCTCTCAACCCACTCCCATCCCCTCCTACCTCTCAACCCACTCCCATCCCCTCACTACCCTCTCAACCCACTCCCATCCCCTCATACCTCTCAACCCACTCCCACTCCCATCCCCTCCACTACCTCTCAACCCACTCCCATCCCCTCCTACCTCTCAACCCACTCCCATCCCCTCACTACCTCTCAACCCACTCCCATCCTCACTACCTCTACCCACTCCCATCCCCTCACTACCTCTCAACCCACTCCCATCCCCTCACTACCCTCTCAACCAACTCACCCCTCACCCCTCCCTACCTCTCAACCCACTCCCATCCCCTCCCTACCTCTCAACCCACTCCATCCCCTCACTACCTCTCAACCCACTCACTCCCCTCACTACCTCTCAACCCACTCCCATCCCCTCCCTACTCTCAACCCACTCCCATCCCCTCACTACCTCTCAACCCACTCCCATCCCCTCACTACTCTCAACCCACTCCCATCCCCTCACCTACCTCTCACCCACTCCCATCCCCTCACTACCTCTCAACCCACTCCCATCCCCTCACTACCTCTCAAACCCACTCCATCCCCTCACTACCTCTCAACCCACTCTCACTCCCATCCACTCACAACCTCTCAACCACTTCCTCCCTCACTACCTCTCAACCCACTCCCATCCCCTCACTACCTCTCAACCCACTCCCATCCCCTCACTACCTCTCAACCCACTCCCACCCTCACTACTCTCAACCAACCTCACTCCCATCCCCTCACAACCTCTCAACCCACTCCACATCCCCCTCACTACCTCTCAACCCACTCCCATCCCCTCACTACCTCTCAACCCACTCCCATCCCCTCACTACCTCTCAACCCACTCCCATCCCCTCACTACCTCTCAACCCACTCCATCCCTCACTACCTCTCAACCCACCTCACTCCCATCCCTCACTACCTCTCAACCCCACTCCCATCCCCTCACTACCTCTCACCCACTCCCATCCCCCTCCCTACCTCTCAACCCACTCCCATCCCCCTCACTACCTCTCAACCCACTCCCATCCCCTCACTACCTCTCAACCCACTCCCATCCCCTCACTACCTCTCAACCCACTCCCATCCCCTCACTACCTCTCAACCCCCACTCCCATCCCCTCACTACCTCTCAACCCACTCCCATCCCCTCACTACCTCTCAACCCACTCCCACTCCCATCCCCTCACTACCTCTCAACCCACTCCCATCCCTTCACTACCTCTCAACCCACTCCCATCCCTTCACTACCTCTCAACCCACTCCCATCCCTTCACTACCTCTCAACCCACTCCCACCCCCTCACTACCTCTCAACCCACTCCACCCTCACCCTCTCCCCAACCTCCACCCACCTCCTCACCCACTCCCATCCCCTCCTACCTCTCAACCCACTCCCATCCCCTCACTACCTCTCAACCCACTCCCATCCCCTCACTACCTCTCAACCCACTCCCATCCCCTCACTACCTCTCAACCCACTCCCATCCCCTCACTACCTCTCAACCCACTCCCATCCCCTCACTACCTCTCAACCCACTCCCATCCCCTCACTACCTCTCAACCCACCCCACTCCCATCCCTCACTACCTCTCAACCACTCCACTCCATCCCTCACTACCTCTCAACCCACTCCCATCCCTTCATACCTCTCAACCCACTCCCATCCCTTCACTACCTCTCAACCCACCCCCCTTCACTACCTCTCAACCCACTCCCACCCTCACTACCCTCTCAACCACTCCCTCCACCCCATCACCCCCTCACTACCTCTCAACCCACTCCCATCCCTCCTACATTCTCAACCCACTCCCACCCCCTCACTACCTCTCAACCCACTCCCATCCCCTCACTACCTCTCAACCCACTCCCATCCCCTCACTACCTCCCAACCCACTCCCATCCCCTCACTACCTCTCAACCCACTCCCACCCCCTCACTACCTCTCAACCCACTCCCACCCCCTCACACCCTCCCACCTCATCCCACTCCATCCCTCACTACCTCTCAAACCCACTCCCATCCCCTCACTACTCTCAAACCCACTCCCATCCCCTCCCTACCTCTCACCCACTCCCATCCCCTCACTACCTCTCAACCCACTCCAATCCCCTCACTACTCTCAACCCACTCCATCCCCTCACTACATCTCAACCCACTCCCATCCCCTCACTACCTCTCAACCCACTCCCATCCCCTCACTACCTCTCAACCACTCCCATCCCCTCACTACCTCTCAACCCTCCCATCCCCTCACTACCTCTCAACCCACTCCCATCCCCTCCCTACATCTCAACCCACTCATCCCCTCACTACCTCTCAACCCACTCCCATCCCCCACTACCTCTCAACCCACTCCCATCCCCTCACTACCTCTCAACCCACTCCCATCCCCTCACTACCTCAACCCACTCCCATCCCCTCACTACCTCTCAACCACTCCCATCCCTCACTACCTCTCAACCCACTCCCACTCCCATCCCTCACTACTCTCAACCCACTCCCACTCCATCCCCTTCCACTACCATCTCACACCCCACTCCCAATCCCCATCACTACCTCTCAAACCACTCCCATCCCTTCACTACTCTCAACCCACTCCCATCCCTTCACTCACTCTCAACCCACTCCCACCCCTCACTACTCTCAACCCACTCCCACCCCCTACACCCCTCACTACCTCTCAACCCACTCCCATCCCCTCCACTACCTCTCAACCCACTCATCCCCTCACTACCTCTCAACCCACTCCCATCCCCTCACTACCTCTCAACCCACTCCATCCCCTCACTACCTCCNACCTCTCAACCCCACTCCCATCCCCTCACTACCTCTCACCCACTCCCATCCCTCACTACCTCTCAACCCACTCCCATCCCCTCACTACTCTCAACCCACTCCCATCCCCTCTACCTCTCAACCCACTCCCATCCCCTCACTACCTCTCAACCCACTCCCATCCCCTCACTACCTCTCAACCCACTCCATCCCTCACTACCTCTCAACCCACTCCCATCCCCTCACTACCTCTCAACCCACTCCCATCCCCTCACTACCTCTCAACCCACTCCCACCCCCTCACTACCTCTCAACCCACTCCCATCCCCTCACTACCTCTCAACCCACTCTCACTCCCATCCCCTCACAACCTCTCAACCCACTCCCATCCCTCACTACCTCTCAACCCACTCCATCCCCTCACTACCTCTCAACCCACTCCCATCCCCTCACTACCTCTCAACCCACTCCATCCCCTCACTACCTCTCAACCCACTCCCATCCCCTCACTACCTCTCAACCCACTCCCATCCCCTCACTACCTCTCAACCCACTCCCATCCCCTCACTACCTCTCAACCCACTCTCCTCACTACCTCTCAACCCACTCCCATCCCCTCACTACCTCTCAACCCACTCCCATCCCCTCACTACCTCTCAACCCACTCCCATCCCCTCACTACCTCTCAACCCACTCCCATCCCCTCACTACCTCTCAACCACTCCCACCCCCTCACTACCTCTCAACCCACTCCCACCCCCTCACACCCTCCCTACCTCTCAACCCACTCCCATCCCCTCACTACCTCTCAACCCACTCCCATCCCCTCACTACCTCTCAACCCACTCCCATCCCCTCACTACCTCTCAACCCACTCCCATCCCCTCCCTACCTCTCATCCCACTCCCATCCCCTCACTACCTCTCAACCCCTCCACTCCCCCCCTCCACCCCCTCACCTACCCTCTCAACCCACTCCCATCCCCTCACTACCTCTCAACCCACTCCCATCCCCTCACTACCTCTCAACCCACTCCCATCCCCTCACTTACCTCTCAACCCACTCCCATCCCCTCACTACCCTCTCAACCCACTCCCATCCCTCACTACCTCTCAACCCACTCCCATCCCCTCACTACCTCTCAACCCACTCCCATCCCCTCACTACCTCTCAACCCACTCCCATCCCCTCACTACCTCTCAACCCACTCCCATCCCCTCCCTACATCTCAACCCACTCCCATCCCCTCACTACCTCTCAACCCACTCCCATCCCCTCACTACCTCTCAACCCACTCCCATCCCCTCACTACCTCTCAACCCACTCCCATCCCCTCACTACCTCTCAACCCACTCTCCACTCCTCCCCTCACTACCTCTCAAACCCACTCCCATCCCCTCACTACCTCTCAACCCACTCCCATCCCCTCCCTACCTCTCAACCCACTCCCATCCCCTCACTACCTCTCAACCCACTCCCATCCCCTCACTACCTCTCAACCCACTCCCATCCCCTCACTACCTCTCAACCCACTCCCATCCCCTCACTACCTCTCAACCCACTCCCATCCCCTCACTACCTCTCAACCCACTCCCACTCCCATCCCCTCACTACCTCTCAACCCACTCCCATCCCCTCACTACCTCTCAACCCACTCCCATCCCCTCACTACCTCTCAACCCACTCCCATCCCCTCACTACCTCTCAACCCACTCCCACTCCCATCCCCTCACTACCTCTCAACCCACTCCCATCCCCTCACTACCTCTCAACCCACTCCCATCCCCTCACTACCTCTCAACCCACTCCCATCCCCTCACTACCTCTCAACCCACTCCCATCCCCTCCCTACCTCTCAACCCACTCCCATCCCCTCACTACCTCTCAACCCACTCCCATCCCCTCACTACCTCTCAACCCACTCCCATCCCCTCACTACCTCTCAACCCACTCCCATCCCCTCACTACCTCTCAACCCACTCCCATCCCTCACTACCTCTCAACCCACTCCCATCCCCTCACTACCTCTCAACCCACTTCCCACTCCCATCCCCTCACTACCTCTCAACCCACTCCCATCCCCTCACTACCTCTCAACCCACTCCCATCCCCCACTACCTCTCAACCCACTCCCATCCCCTCACTACCTCTCAACCCACTCCCCATCCCCTCACTACCTCTCAACCCACTCCCATCCCCTCACTACCTCTCAACCACTCCACTCCCATCCCCTCACTACCTCTCAACCCACTCCCATCCCCTCACTACCTCTCACCCACCCACTCCCATCCCCTCACTACCTCTCAACCCACTCCCATCCCCTCACTACCTCTCAACCCACTCCCATCCCCTCACTACCTCTCAACCCACTCCCATCCCTCACTACCTCTCAACCCACTCCCATCCCCTCACTACCTCTCAACCCACTCCCATCCCCTCACTACCTCTCACCCACTCCCATCCCCTCACTACCTCTCAACCCACTCCCATCCCCTCACTACCTCTCAACCCACTCCCACTCCCATCCCCTCACTACCTCTCAACCCACTCCCATCCCTCCCTACCTCTCAACCCACTCCCATCCCTCACTACCTCTCAACCACTCCCATCCCCTCCACTACCTCTCAACCCACTCCCATCCCCTCACTACCTCTCAACCCACTCCCATCCCCTCACTACCTCTCAACCCACTCCCATCCCCTCACCCCCTCCCTACCTCTCACCCACTCCCTCCCCTCACTACCTCTCAACCCACTCCCATCCCTCACTACTCTCACCCACTCCCATCCCTCACTACCTCTCAACCCACTCCATCCCCTCACTACCTCTCAACCCACTCCCACCCCCTCACCCCCTCACTACCTCTCAACCCACTCCCATCCCTCACTACCTCTCAACCCACTCCCATCCCCTCACTACCTCTCACCCACATCCCACCCCCTCATCCCCCTCCCTACCTCTCATCCCACTCCCATCCCCTCACTACCTCTCAACCCACTCCCATCCCCTCACTACCTCTCAACCCACTCCCATCCCCTCACTACCTCTCAACCCACTCCCATCCCCTCACTACCTCTCAACCCACTCCCATCCCCTCACTACCTCTCAAACCCCTCCACATCCTCCCTCCCTCTACCCTCTCACTCAATCCCACTCCCATCCCCTCACTACCTCTCAACCCACTCCCATCCCTCCCTACTCTCAACCCCACTCCACTCCCATCCCCTCACTACCTCTCAACCCACTCCCATCCCCTCACTACCTCTCAACCCACTCCCACCCCTCACTACCTCTCAACCCACTCCCATCCCCTCACTACCTCTCAACCCACTCCCATCCCTCACTACCTCTCAACCCACTCCCATCCCCACTAACCTCTCAACCCACTCCCACCCCATCCCTACCTCTCAAACCCACTCCCATCCCCTCACTACCTCTCAACCCACTCCCTCACTACCTCTCAACCCACTCCCATCTCCTCACTACCTCTCAACCCCACTCCCATCCCCTCCTACCTCTCAACCCACTCCCCTTCTCTCCCCCTCTCACTACCTCTCAACCCACTCCCATCCCCTCACTACCTCTCAACCCACTCCCATCCCCTCACTACCTCTCAACCCACTCCCATCCCCTCCCTACCTCTCAACCCACTCCCATCCCCTCACTACCTCTCAACCCACCCCACCCATCCCCTCCACTACCTCTCAACCCACTCCCATCCCCTCCCTACCTCTCAACCCACTCCCATCCCCTCACTACCTCTCAACCCACTCCCATCCCCTCACTACCTCTCAACCCACTCCCACCCTCACTTACCTCTCAACCCACTCCCACCCCTCACTACCTCTCAACCCACTCCCACCCCCTCACACCCTCCCTACCTCTCATCCCACTCCCATCCCCTCACTACCTCTCAACCCACTCCCATCCCTTCACTACCTCTCAACCCACTCCCATCCCTTCACTACCTCTCAACCCACTCCCATCCCTTCACTACCTCTCAACCCACTCCCACCCCCTCACCCCCTCACTACCTCTCAACCCACTCCCATCCCCTCACTACCTCTCAACCCACTCCCATCCCCTCACTACCTCTCAACCCACTCCCACCCCCTCACCCCCTCCCTACCTCTCATCCCACTCCCATCCCCTCACTACCTCTCAACCCACTCCCATCTCCTCACTACCTCTCAACCCACTCCCATCCCTTCACTACCTCTCAACCCACTCCCATCCCTTTCACTCTCACCCACTCCCATCCCCCCCACTACCTCTCAACCCACTCACATCCCCTCCCTACCTCTCAACCCAATCCCACTCCCATCCCCTCACTACCTCTCAACCCACTCCCATCCCCTCCCTACCTCTCAACCCACTCTCACTCCCATCCCCTCACAACCTCTCAACCCACTCCCATCCCCACACTACCTCTCAACCCACTCCCACAGCCTCACTACCTCTCAACCCACTCCCATCCCCTCACTACCTCTCAACCCACTCCCATCCCCTCACTACCTCTCAACCCAATCCCATCCCCACACTACCTCTCAACCCACTCCCAACCCCATCCCTACCTCTCAACCCACTCCCATCCCCTCACTACCTCTCAACCCACTCCCCTCACTACCTCTCAACCCACTCGCATCTCCTCACTACCTCTCAACCCACTCCCATCCCCTCACTACTTCGCAACCCGCTCCCATCCCCTCCCTACCTCCCTACCTCTCAACCCACTCCCATCCCCTCACTACCTCTCAACCCACTCCCATCCCCTCACTACCTCTGAACCCACTCCCATCCCCTCCCTACCACTCATCCCACTCTCATCCCCTCACTACCTCTCAACCCCACTCCAATCCCCTCACTACCTCCTCAACCCACTCCCATCCCCTCCCTACATCTCAACCCACTCCCATCCCCTCACTACCTCTCAACCCACTCCCATCCCCTCACTACCTCTCAACCCACTCCCATCCCCTCACTACCTCTCAACCCACTCCCATCCCCTCACTACCTCCCAACCCACTCCCATCCCCTCCCTACCTCTCAACTCACTCCCATTCCTCACTACTCCCATGCCCTCCCTACTTTTCAACCCACTCCCACCCCCTCCCTACCTCTCAAACCCACTCCCATCCCCTCACTACCTCTCAACCCACTCTCCTCACTACCTCTCAACCCACTCCCATCCCCTCCCTACATCTCAACCCACTCCCATCCCCTCACTACCTCTCAACCCACTCACATCCCCTCACTACCTCTCAACCCACTCCCATCCCCTCCCTACCTCTCATCCCACTCCCATCCCCTCACTACCTCTCAACCCATTCCATCCCCTCACTACCTCTCCAACCCATTCCCATCCCCTCACTACCTCTCAACCCACTCCCATCCCCTCACTACCTCTCAACCCACTCCCATCCCCTCACTACCTCTCAACCACTCCCATCCCCTCACTACCTCTCAACCCACTCTCACTCCCATCCCCTCACAACCTCTCAACCCACTCCCATCCCCTCTCTACCTCTCAACCCACTCCCATCCCCTCACTACCTCTCAACCCACTCCCATCCCCTCACTACCTCTGAACCCACTCCCATCCCCTCCCTACCACTCATCCCACTCCCATCCCCTCACTACCTCTCAACCCACTCCAATCCCCTCCCTACCTCTCAACCCACTCCCATCCCCTCCCTACATCTCAACCCACTCCCATCCCCTCACTACCTCTCAACCCACTCCCATCCCCTCACTACCTCTCAACCCACTCCCATCCCCTCACTACCTTCAACCCACTCCCATCCCCTCACTACCTCCCAACCCACTCCCATCCCCTCCCTACCTCTCAACTCACTCCCATTCCCTCACTACTCCCATGCCCTCCCTACTTTTCAACCCACTCCCACCCCCTCCCTACCTCTCAACCCAATCCCATCCCCTCACTACCTCTCACCCACTCTCCTCACTACCTCTCAACCCACTCCCATCCCCTCATTACCTCTCAACCCACTCCCACCCCCTCCCTACCTCTCAACCCACTCCCATCCCCTCACTACCTCTCAACCCACTCCCACCACATCCCTACCTCTCAACCCACTCCCATCCCCTCACTACCTCTCAACCCACTCCCCTCACTACCTCTCAACCCACTCGCATCTCCTCACTACCTCTCAACCCACTCCCATCCCCTCACTACCTCTCAACCCACTCCCATCCCCTCCCTACCTCCCTACCTCTCAACCCACTCCCATCCCCTCACTACCTCTCAACCCACTCCCATCCCCTCCCTACCTCTCAACCCACTCCCATCCCCTCACTACCTCTGAACCCACTCCCATCCCCTCCCTACCACTCATCCCACTCCCATCCCTTCACTACCTCTCAACCCACTCCCATCCCTTCACTACCTCTCAACCCACTCCCACCCCCTCACCCCCTCACTACCTCTCAACCCACTCCCATCCCCTCACTACCTCTCAACCCACTCCCATCCCCTCACTACCTCTCAACCCACTCCCACCCCCTCACCCCCTCCCTACCTCTCATCCCACTCCCATCCCCTCACTACCTCTCAACCCACTCCCATCCCTTCACTACCTCTCAACCCACTCCCATCCCTTCACTACCTCTCAACCCACTCCCATCCCTTCACTACCTCTCAACCCACTCCCATCCCCTCACTACCTCTCAACCCACTCACATCCCCTCCCTACCTCTCAACCCAATCCCACTCCCATCCCCTCACTACCTCTCAACCCACTCCCATCCCCTCCCTACCTCTCAACCCACTCTCACTCCCATCCCCTCACAACCTCTCAACCCACTCACATCCCCACACTACCCTCTCAACCCACTCCCACAGCCTCACTACCTCTCAACCCACTCCCATCCCCTCACTACCTCTCAACCCACTCCCATCCCCTCACTACCTCTCAACCCAATCCCATCCCCACACTACCTCTCAACCCACTCCCACCCCATCCCTACCTCTCAACCCACTCCCATCCCCTCACTACCTCTCAACCCACTCCCCTTACTACCTCTCAACCCACTCGCATCTCCTCACTACCTCTCAACCCACTCCCATCCCCTCACTACCTCGCAACCCACTCCCATCCCCTCCCTACCTCCCTACCTCTCAACCCACTCCCATCCCCTCACTACCTCTCAACCCACTCCCATCCCCTCACTACCTCTGAACCCACTCCCATCCCCTCCCTACCACTCATCCCACTCTCATCCCCTCACTACCTCTCAACCCACTCCAATCCCCTCACTACCTCTCAACCCACTCCCATCCCCTCCCTACATCTCACCCACTCCCATCCCCCTCACTACCTCTCAACCCACTCCCATCCCCTCACTACCTCTCAACCCACTCCCATCCCCTCACTACCTCTCAACCCACTCCCATCCCCTCACTACCTCCCAACCCACTCCCATCCCCTCCCTACCTCTCAACTCACTCCCATTCCCTCACTACTCCCATGCCCTCCCTACTTTTCAACCCACTCCACCCCCTCCCTACCTCTCAACCCACTCCCATCCCCTCACTACCTCTCAACCCACTCTCCTCACTACCTCTCAACCCACTCCCATCCCCTCCCTACATCTCAACCCACTCCCATCCCCTCACTACCTCTCAACCCACTCACATCCCCTCACTACCTCTCAACCCACTCCCATCCCCTCCCTACCTCTCATCCCACTCCCATCCCCTCACTACCTCTCAACCCACTCCCATCCCCTCACTACCTCTCAACCCATTCCCATCCCCTCACTACCTCTCAACCCACTCCCATCCCCTCACTACCTCTCAACCCACTCCCACCCCCTCACCCCCTCCCTACCTCTCATCCCACTCCCATCCCCTCACTACCTCTCAACCCACTCCCATCCCTTCACTACCTCTCAACCCACTCCCATCCCTTCACTACCTCTCAACCCCACTCCCATCCCTTCACTACCTCTCAACCCACTCCCATCCCCTCACTACCTCTCAACCCACTCACATCCCCTCCCTACCTCTCAACCCAATCCCACTCCCATCCCCTCACTACCTCTCAACCCACTCCCATCCCCTCCCTACCTCTCAACCCACTCTCACTCCCATCCCCTCACAACCTCTCAACCCACTCACATCCCCACACTACCTCTCAACCCACTCCCACAGCCTCACTACCTCTCAACCCACTCCCATCCCCTCACTACCTCTCAACCCACTCCCATCCCCTCACTACCTCTCAACCCAATCCCATCCCCACACTACCTCTCAACCCACTCCCACCCCATCCCTACCTCTCAACCCACTCCCATCCCCTCACTACCTCTCAACCCACTCCCCTTACTACCTCTCAACCCACTCGCATCTCCTCACTACCTCTCAACCCACTCCCATCCCCTCACTACCTCGCAACCCACTCCCATCCCCTCCCTACCTCCCTACCTCTCAACCCACTCCCATCCCCTCACTACCTCTCAACCCACTCCCATCCCCTCACTACCTCTGAACCCACTCCCATCCCCTCCCTACCACTCATCCCACTCTCATCCCCTCACTACCTCTCAACCCACTCCAATCCCCTCACTACCTCTCAACCCACTCCCATCCCCTCCCTACATCTCAACCCACTCCCATCCCCTCACTACCTCTCAACCCACTCCCATCCCCTCACTACCTCTCAACCCACTCCCATCCCCTCACTACCTCTCAACCCACTCCCATCCCCTCACTACCTCCCAACCCACTCCCATCCCCTCCCTACCTCTCAACTCACTCCCATTCCCTCACTACTCCCATGCCCTCCCTACTTTTCAACCCACTCCCACCCCCTCCCTACCTCTCAACCCACTCCCATCCCCTCACTACCTCTCAACCCACTCTCCTCACTACCTCTCAACCCACTCCCATCCCCTCCCTACATCTCAACCCACTCCCATCCCCTCACTACCTCTCAACCCACTCACATCCCCTCACTACCTCTCAACCCACTCCCATCCCCTCCCTACCTCTCATCCCACTCCCATCCCCTCACTACCTCTCAACCCACTCCCATCCCCTCACTACCTCTCAACCCATTCCCATCCCCTCACTACCTCTCAACCCACTCCCATCCCCTCACTACCTCTCAACCCACTCCCATCCCCTCACTACCTCTCAACCCACTCCCATCCCCTCACTACCTCTCAACCCACTCTCACTCCCATCCCCTCACAACCTCTCAACCCACTCCCATCCCCTCTATACCTCTCAACCCACTCCCATCCCCTCCCTACCTCTCAACCCACTCCCATCCCCTCACTACCTCTCAACCCACTCCCATCCCCTCACTACCTCTCAACCCACTCCCATCCCCTCACTACCTCTCAACCCACTCCCATCCCCTCACTACCTCTCAACCCACTCCCACTCCCATCCCCTCACTACCTCTCAACCCACTCCCATCCCCTCCCTACATCTCAACCCACTCCCATCCCCTCACTACCTCTCAACCCACTCCCATCCCCTCACTACCTCTCAACCCACTCCAATCCCCTCACTACCTCCCAACCCACTCCCATCCCCTCACTACCTCTCAACCCACTCCCATCCCCTCCCTACCTCTCAACCCACTCCCATCCCCTCCCTATCTCTCAACCCACTCCCACTCCCATCCCCTCACTACCTCTCAACCCACTCCCATCCCCACACTACCTCTCAACCCACTCCCCTCCCCACACATTTTCTACTCTCTCCATATCGCTCACTTTCTCTCCAAATGTCCCACCTCCCTCTTCAACTCTTATTCTTCTTTCTTTCTTTCTTTCTTTCTGTCTTTCTTTCTTTCTTTCTTCTTTCTTTCTTTCTTCTCTCTCTTATCTATCTTTCCCATACTCTCTCAACCCACTCCTGTTCCCTCCCCACACTCGTCATTCTCTCTCCATCTCTCCCTGTCCACATCTATCACTCTCCCTTCCTACCTCTCTAGCTTTCCCATCTATCACCCTTCCTTCCTCCTTCCCTCCCTCTCCATCCATCCATCTCTAGTGTCTCTGGTGGCAGAATTATAACAGATTGATATAAATTGATGTGAGGAGGCCTGAGGCCTGATGCCAACAAATTAGTTATTACTTCCCAGCCTCCCGATCTGGCTGCCACTGGGGCTCTCCTGTCCTCCCACCTATAAAAAGAGAGGAGGAGGAAGAGGGGGAGGTGGAGGTGGAAAGAGGAAGGAAAGGGATAAATAGGGGTGAGGGAGAACGGTAATGGGTGAGGGAGAGAAAAGAAGAATTGGGGATATATAGGTTGAGGTAGAGTGGGTGTAGATAGAGGGATGAGGAGAAGCAGGGGTATGTTGGACAGATGAGTGTAGAGTAGGGACGAGGGTGAACGATAGGAATGATGGTGGGGCTGGATAGATGTGGGGAGAGATGTATGGTGAGGGTGTATGAAGATAAAGAGATTGGGGATAGGGAAGGTGGGGTGAGGAAAGTAGGAGGTAGGCCTGTAGCCTCCTCTCCCTCTGGTCCCTCTCCTGTTTGTCTTCATTAGCTTCATTAGCCGCTAATAAAAACACTCAATGTGTTGTCCTCTAACACGCTTAGGGAATAAGAGGGAGAGAGAGAGAGAGAGAGAGAGAGAGGCTACAGGCCTACCTCCTACTTTCCTCACCCCACCTTCCAGGCTCTGTCCAATACCTGGCTGGTATATTGTAGAAATGGCAAATAAACACTATTGTTGGGTATTGCACAGCAGATAACTTGCAGACAAATAAAACACTGTTGTTAGGTATTGCACAGCAGACAACTTGCAGAGTGTGTGTTCACCATGACCAGTTAGCTGAACTATATTATGACCAGGTCCTAAACCTGTTATAAACTCAATGTGTTTGTGTGTGTTTGTCCAGCCTGCGACATGAACGTACACAATCAGTGTGTGATGAACGTGCCAAGCCTGTGTGGGACAGACCACACGGAGCGCAGAGGACGCATCTTCCTCAAGATCGACGTCAGCGGAGACAGGCTACACGTCACAGGTGAGTCACACGCTACAAAGGAGAGACATGGCTAAATGAAACATGCTAGCTATCTGTAAGTGACATGACAGACTACACTACATGTTAGCTACATGTGAGTAGTGAGTGACATGACACAGACTACATGCTACATGCTAGCTACGATACATTTGACTGTCATGTCACAGACTACATGCTACATGCTAGCTACGATACATTTGACTGTCATGTCACAGACTACATGCTACATGCTAGCTACGATACATTTGACTGTCATGACACAGACTACATGCTACATGCTAGCTACGATACATTTGACTGTCATGTCACAGACTACATGCTACATGCTAGCTACGATACATTTGACTGTCATGTCACAGACTACATGCTACATGCTAGCTACGATACATTTGACTGTCATGTCACAGACTACATGCTACATGCTAGCTACGATACATTTGACTGACATGACGCAGACTACATGCTACATGCTAGCTACGATACATTTGACTGACATGACTACATGCTACATGCTACCTATATATGATTTATATGACACTTACAGTGCATGCTAGCTACAGTTGAGTGGCATGGCACAAGTGTCATGCTATTCAAGGAGTCTGAGTGATGAGCTGCATTCTACATGTCATGGTCAGTCACATGCTACACACAACATTTGAGTGGCACCCTAATACCACCCTAGTCCGCAGAATGTGTGTGTCTCTTCCCTGTTTATATTTCTGTCTCTCTTTCATCTCCCTCTCATCTCCCTCTCCCTCTCTCAATTCAATTTCATTTTAAGGGGCTTTATTGGCATGGGAAACACATGGTTCGGTTCGGGCCTGTGACAACGAGGAATGTTGGCAGAGGCCCCATCTGATACCCGGTCTCAGTCTGGGTGGGCAGTACCCTCCTCGCCTCTCCCTTCCCCATTTCAACACAATCAGGGACTGTGAGACACATGGCCAGTGATGAAGAGATTGTGTTTCACAGTTAATTTTATATATTCTGTCATTTCCTTTTTGGGTTCTTGTTGAAGTAAACACCTAGTTACTACCACATGTCAAGTGTGCGTGTTTGTTGGTGGGTGTGTGTGTTCCTGCTTGCATGGCCTGTAACTCTTTATCAGTGAGATGTATTGACAACACTAAAGGGATACATACCCATAGACTTCCAGTCATTGTGCTAACGCTAGTTAGCATTGGCCCGAGAAACTACCTCTAACTTCCTTCATAAAGAGACATCAAAATGTTATCCACAAGTTCATCTGACTCTGGGAAACTAAATAAAGGGTTTCATTGCCAAAATCCCAAAGTATCCCTTTAAGAGAAGGGGTTTTTCACAGGGGCAATGAGTTAACAGTGACAGGGATGTCCATACAGTTGACAGGGCCAACAGACTCTCTCAAAGAAGACGTTGAGGGTTGCTGACTCAATTCCAGAGAGAGAGAAAGATACAATAGAAACACACATGTCACGAAGGTCGTCAGGGAAATGACTGGACCAAGGCGCCGCGTGGTGAGCGTACATTTTATTTGATTAAGAATGTCACAAAACAAGAAACAACAAAAATGAACGAGAAGCTGACTAGGGCTATGCAGGCCACTAACATAGACAACTACCCAAAACTAAGGTGGCAAAACAGGCTGCCTAAGTATGATTCCCAATCAGAGACAACGATAGACAGCTGTCCCTGATTGAGAACCATACCTGGCCAAAACATAGAAACAGAAAACATAGAAACAAAGAAACTAGAATGCCCACCCTAGTCACACCCTGGCCTAACCAAAATAGATAATAAAAGCCTCTCTATGGCCAGGGCGTGACAGTACCCCCCACTGGAGGCTTCGTGCCATGAATCCTCACTGGAGGCTTCGTGCCATGGATCATCACTGGAGGCTTCGTGCCATGGATCATCACTGGAGGCTTCGTGCCATGGATCATCACTGGAGGCTTCGTGCCATGGATCATCACTGGAGGCTTCGTGCCATGGATCATCACTGGAGGCTTCGTGCCATGGATCATCACTGGAGGCTGCGTGCCATGGATCATCATTGGAGGCTTCGTGCCATGAATCCTCACTGGAGGCTTCGTGCCATGGATCATCACTGGAGGCTTCGTGCCATGGATCATCACTGGAGGCTTCGTGCCATGGATCATCACTGGAGGCTTCGTGCCATGGATCATCACTGGAGGCTTCGTGCCATGGATCATCACTGGAGGCTTCGTGCCATGAATCCTCACTGGAGGCTTCGTGCCATGGATCATCACTGGAGGCTTCGTGCCATGGATCATCACTGGAGGCTTCGTGCCATGGATCATCACTGGAGTGAGGAGACGTATGGACAGCCTGGTGCGTGGAGCTGCCACAGGGCTTACCAGGCTGGGGAGACATACAGGAGGCCTGGTTCTGGGAGCAGACACAGGACTCACCAGGCTGGGGAGACATACAGGAGGCCTGGTTCTGGGAGCAGGCACAGGACTCACCAGGCTGGGGAGACATACTGGTTCTTGGAGCAGGCACCGGGTACACTGGGCCGTCCTGGCTGGATGGTTACCTGGATGGTTACCTTCGCCCGGCAAATGTGGGGCGCTGGCACAGGACGCTCTGGGCTGTGCAGACGCACCGGAGACACAGTGCGCAGAGCCGACGCAGGATATCCTGGCCCGTAGAGACGCACTGGCGGCCAGATGTGCTGAGCCGGCACCACACGTCCTGGCTGGATGCCCACTCTAGCCGGCCGATTCGGGGAGCTGGAATGTAGCGCACCGGGCTGTGAACACGCACTGGAGACACGGTGCCTGACCAGTACCACGCTCCCTACGGTAAGCACGAGGAGTTGGCTCAGGTCTCCAACCTGACTCAGCCAATCTCCTCGTGTGCAACCCCAAAACATTTTTTGGAGTGGCCTCCCGGTCTTTCGTGCCAGCCGTGACCCTGTGTAATCCTGGGCCCTTTTACTTGCTGCCTCCGCCTTCCACGCTGCTTCCACCTGCTCCCACAGCAGGCAATCCTTTCCCGCCAGGATCTCCTCCCACGTCCAGGATCCTTTCCCGTTCAGGATGTCCTCCCACGTCCAGGGTCCTTTCCCGTTCAGGATGTCCTCCCATGTCCAGTCCTCCTTACCACGCTGCTTGGTCCGTTTGTGCTGGGTAGTTCTGTCACGAACGTCGTCAGGGAAATGACCGGACCAAGGTGCAGCGTGGTGAGCGCACATTTTATTTTATTAAGAATGTCGCCAACAAAACAACAAACACGAACGTGACGCTGACTAGGGCTATACAGGCCACTAACACAGACAACTACCCACAACTAAGGTGGCAAAACAGGCTGCCTAAGTATGATTCCCAATCAGAGACAACGATAGACAGCTGTCCCTGATTGAGAACCATGCCCGGCTCTCTATGGCTAGGGCGTGACAACACAAGACAGAGAGAGAGATTAAGAGAAAAAAAGACAGAAAGAGACTGAGAGAAATGGAAGATAGAGTGGATGAGAGAATGTCACTAAAAATGAGCGAAAGAATGACAGAGAGAGAGAGAGAAAGAAAACAAAAAGAGAGAAGCAATGTATTTGAGCCAGAAGGTCTGCCAAGCTGAGGACTGAACAGTGGCATCAGATTGTGTATGTTCCCTGTGGCATCCACAGACATGTGGAGGCCATTCTGGTGCAGCGCCATGTGAAGTTGATTAAATCTGTCCAGCCAAGAAAACACAAACACATCTCCAAGGCTCTCTCCAATACAATACGCCTCTCCACTCTCTTTTTGTCCCCCCTACTTTCTCTCTCTTTCCCTCTCTCACTCTTTCTCTCTCTCTCTTTCCCTTTCTCTCTTTGCCTCTCTCTTTTTCCCTCTCTCTCTTTCACTCTCTCTCTCTCTCTCTCTCACTCTACCTCTTTCCATAACACTGCCCTCTCCTCACTTTCACCTGTCCTCATCTCTCCTCTCATCTCCCCCTCCTTTTCTCCTCTGTCCTGCAATAACGTCTTCCTCTACTTCTCTAAAACTGTATTTTCCTCTCCCTCCTCACAGCTCTCTCCTTCAATACCCCGCTATCATGTACAATCCCTCACTCCTATTTTCCTAAACATCCCTGCCTGCAGTCCTCACTTTTCATCCCCCTCTCATCTATACATCCTTCCCCACTTCCTCCTAAGTAAACCTGCTCCCCTCTCTCCTTGAATAATCCAGCATTCCCCTCTCCCTCTTTCTCCTCTCCCTCCTTCCCCTCTCCCTCTTTCCCCTCTCCCTCTTTCTCCTCTCCCCCTTTCCCATCTCCATCTTATCTTTCCCCTCTCCCTCTTTCCCCTCCCTCTTTCCCCTCTCACTCCTTCCACTATCCATCTTTCCCCTCTCCCTCTTTCTCCTCTCCCTCTTTCCCATCTCCATCTTTCTCCTCTCCCTCCTTCCCCTCTCTCTTTTTCCCCTCCCTCTTTCCCCTCTCACTCCTTCCACTATCCATCTTTCCCCTCTCCCTCTTTCCCATCTCCCTCCTTCCCCTCTTCCTCCTTCCTCTCTCCCTCTTTCTCCTCTCCTTCCCCTCTCTCTCTTTCCCCTCTCCCTCCTTCACCTCTCCCTCTACCTCTTTCCTTTCTCCCTCCTTCCCCTCCCTCTTTCCCTTCTACTTTTTTCCACTCTCCCCTCTCCATCTTTCCCCTCTCCCTCTTTCCCCTCTCCCTCCTTCCCCTCCCCCTCTTTCCCCTCCCTCCTTCCCTTCTCCCTCCTTCCCCTCTCCCTCTTTCCCCTCTCCCTCTTTCCCTCCTTCTCCCTCCATCTTTCCCTCTCCCTATTTCCCCTCTCCCTCCTTCCCCTCAACCCTCCTTCCCCTCTCCCCTCTCCGTCCTTCCCCTCTCCGTCCTTCCCCTCTCCCTCCTTCCCCTCTCCCTCTTTCCTCTCTCCCTCTTTCCTCTCTCCCTCTTTCCCCTCCCTCTCCATCTCTCTTGTACTGTCCCTCACTCTCTTTTGATTATCCATCTCTCTCATTTCCTCCTCCCTCTATCTCTGTCCTCCTGTACCCAGCTCTTCTCACCCTATTTCACCCTACTCTCCTCTTCTCCCCTCCCCTCCACCTCCCATCCTTATTTCCCCTGCTCCTCTCTCTCCGTCCAAGACCAAAACAATAACCTAGGGCCAATAGGGATCTCCAGTTAGCTCTGGAGTTTAACCATCACAGACACATGGATGCAGACACGTCCATTTCTGCTGTCTAAGCCCCTGTCAGAAAACACACACACACACACACCACACACACACACACACACACACACACACACACACACACACACACACACACACACACACACACACACACACACACAGGGGCATCCAAGGACCCAGCCAGTGACACACACAGTTCATGGAGCCACTGAGCTGAGAAACACAGTGATGTCAGTGTGTTTGTGTTGATAAGAAGATTTAGTAGGAGCTGACATGCTTCAGTTTGAGAGAAGAGCTAAAGTCTACATTATATTCACCCAGAGCTGTGAGAGAACCACTGCTTGGCCCAGAGATATTGTTCCTCTGGGATAAATAATGCTTTGTATGGAGTGGAAGTGAATTGAGTGAATGTGCTGAATGACTCTAAACATACATTCTCACCGTTCAAAATGAGAATAGTTTGTTACTTCCAGACACGTGTTTTGATTGAATAGAGCTCATCCATGTCATCCTTTATTATCATATGAGGTCAAATAAACTGTTTAAAAACAGACTCCAACGCCCTGGGAATCAATGGAAAGCAGAAGCAGTATAACAGACATAAAACTATTTTATTTATTTAACTAGGCAAGTCAGATAAGAACAAATTCTTATTTACAATTACAGCCTACCCCGGCCGATCCTGGGCCAATTGTGCGCCGCCCAATCACAGCTGGATGTGATGCAGTCTGGTTTCAAACCAGGGACTACAGTGATGCTTCTTGCACTGAAATGCAGCACCTTAGACCGCTGCGCCACTCGGGAGCCCGGGTACAGTGTGTGTGATTCTCTCTCACTACTCTACTGTTGAACAGTGGGAATCAACCCAGCTCATCAGATTACCAGACATGCACTGATGCTATACTACTACTGATACTACACTACTGCTGATACTACACTACTACTGATGCTACACTACTACTGATGCTATACTACTACTGATACTACCACTGATGCTACACTACTGCTGATGCTGCACTACTGCTGATAATACATTACTACTGATACTACACTACTACTGATACTACACTACTACTGATGCTACACTACTACTGATACTACACTACTACTGATACTACACTACTACTGATACTACACTACTACTGATGCTATACTACTACTGATGCTACAATACTACTGATGCTATACTAGTACTGATACTACCACTGATGCTACACTACTACTGATGCTGCACTACTACTGATGCTACACTACTACTGAGACTACACTACTACTGATACTACACTACTACTGATGCTGCACTACTACTGATGCTACACTACTACTGAGACTACACTACTACTGATACTACACTACTACTGATGCTACAATACTACTGATACTACACTACTACTGATGCTGCATTACTACTTATTCTACACTACTACTGATGCTACAATACTACTGATACTACACTACTACTGATGCTGCATTACTACTTATTCTACACTACTACTGATGCTACAACACTACTGATACTACACTAATACTGATGCTACAACACTACTGATACTACACTACTACTGATGCTGCATTACTACTGATACTACACTACTAGTGATGCTGCATTACTACTTATACTACACTACTACTAATACTACACTACTACTGATGCTGCAACACTACTGATACTACACTACTACTAATACTACACTACTACTGATACTACACTACTACTGATGCTACAACACTACTGTTACTACACTACTACTGATGCTACAATATTACTGATACTACACTAATAGTGATGCTGCATTACTACTTATACTACACTACTAGTGATGCTGCATTACTACTTATACTACACTACTACTGATACTACACTACTACTGATACTATACTACTACTGATGATACAACACTACTGGTGCTACACTACTACTGATGCTACAATACTACTGATACTACACTACTAGTGATGCTGCATTACTACTTATACTACACTACTACTGATGCTACAACACTACTGATACTACACTACTAGTGATGCTGCATTACTACTTATACTACACTACTACTGATGCTACAATACTACTGATACTACACTACTAGTGATGCTGCATTACTACTTATACTACACTACTACTGATGCTACAATATTACTGATACTACACTACTACTGATACTACACTACTACTGATGCTACAACGCTACTGATACTACACTACTACTGATGCTACAATACTACTGATACTACACTACTAGTGATGCTGCATTACTACTTATACTACACTACTACTGATGCTACAATATTACTGATACTACACTACTAGTGATGCTGCATTACTACTTATACTACAATACTACTGATACTACACTACTAGTGATGCTGCATTACTACTTATACTACACTACTACTGATATTACACTACTACTGATACTACACTACTAGTGATGCTGCATTACTACTTATACTACACTACTACTGATGCTACAACACTACTGATACTACACTACTACTGATGCTACAATACTACTGATACTACACTACTACTGATACTACACTACTAGTGATGCTGCATTACTACTTATGCTACACTACTACTGATGCTACAACACTACTGATACTACACTACTACTGATGCTACAACACTACTGATACTACACTACTACTGATACTACAACACTACTGATACTACAACACTACTGCGGCTGCTGCATGCGGACATCGCTTTGTTATGCAAGATGGCATTTGAATTTCAAAGGCTTTTCATGGGGATTGAGCTGCCTTCCGTCCAAATTTCTACAAATCTCGTTTAATTTTATAAATAGTATATTTTGTAATTGTGCTGCCAGGGCAGGGTCATAGTGGATTATGCTGGCAAGGGGCACAGGGTTGAGTGAGGCAAATACCATGCCAGTTGATATAAACAAACATTACCTGAGCACAAACCAGGGCCCATATTCACAAAGCCTCTCAGAGTACGAGTGCTGATCTGGGAACATGTGCATTTTAGATCACAATGAAGAAAATGAGGGGCATTCCTGCTCTGAGATGGTTTATGAATACTGAGTCAGGAAGTAGGTATCCCGGCTCTGTCAAATGTTTTTATGGGCATTAGGTGCTTATCTGTATAAACACTGAAGATCCTGAGCCTTCCAAAAAAGGAAGAAAACAATTCTCTCTACCCTAATACAGTATTTATACAATAGTATCCGTGTGATTATTCACCTCTAGTTAGATGTCCAGTCGTCTCTAACTACAATGTGATTCTATTACAGATACAGTAATGAGAGTTAGCGATGTAGTGTAGTGTAGTAACCCTTTCTGTATGACCTATCATGTTATTTATATACATATCTGTGATCTGCACTAGGAGACTTCAGAGAAGAAGAAGCTGAGACTATAATAGAAGAGATGTTTCTATTCCTGGATGAAGGACTGAATGATGAGTACTGGTAGAGGCAGTCCTGAGTGACGGATGTCGTGGCGGTGGTACAGAGTGTGTGTGTGTGTGTGTGTGTGTGTGTGTGTGTGTGTGTGTGTGTGTGTGTGTGTGTGTGTGTGTGTGTGTGTGTGTGTGTGTGTGTGTGTGTGTGTGTGTGTGTGTGTGTGTGTGTGTGTGTGTGTGTGTGTG
>NW_022261983.1:1484725-1489725 GCF_002021735.2 Oncorhynchus kisutch | reverse complement strand
TAGAGAGTGTGTGCGTGTGAAATTCTAGGAATTACATATTTATTTATTAGATCTCTGGATGGAATAATAATTGGTTACTGTCACATTGTTGAATAACAATCTTGCCTCCCACCAAGCAGTCTTCTCACTGTCACACACACACACACACACACAAACACACGCCCACACATAAATACCTAAGCACTCTCCCTTAACAAATGGATTATTTCCTGATTACAGAGCTCTCTGAGATACTGAGCCACCATGGTGATGTTGTCTGTTCTCTCTCTCCGCTGTGTGATTGAATATTACTCTCTCCTCTTTAGCTGTGTGATTAAATATGACTCTCTCCTCTTTAGCTGTGTGATTAAATATGACTCTCTCCTCTTTAGCTGTGTGTTTGAATATTACTCTCTCCTCTTTACCTGTGTGTTTGAATATTACTCTCTCCTCTTTACCTGTGTGATTGAATATTACTCTCTCCTCTTTACCTGTGTGTTTGAATATTACTCTCTCCTCTTTAGCTGTGTGATTGAATATTACTCTCTCCTCTTTACCTGTGTGTTTGAATATTACTCTCTCCTCTTTAGCTGTGTGATTGAATATTACTCTCTCCTCTTTACCTGTGTGATTGAATATTACTCTCTCCTCTTTAGCTGTGTGATTGAATATTACTCTCTCCTCTTTACCTGTGTGATTGAATATTACTCTCTCCTCTTTAGCTGTGTGATTGAATATTACTTGGAATGAATGCTCTCAGAGTACTACTAGCCTCTTTCACATTTCTCTTTTTCTGTCTATTTTCCTCTGTCTCTTTAATCCATACAAACTACTGACACAGTACCACAGGGCAAAACCATATGACGTCCTTTCCTCGCGTAGTCTCCTGTCCTGAAAGCAAGTCTCCTGAGACCTACATGTAGTTGGGTTGTTTTAATTCTCATGTCGCTCTATTCAACAGCCTTCACATCCCTCCAAGGCCAGGGTTTTCACAAGTCTGGGTGGGTTGCCTGGGAAACCAGAACATCATCATCAGGAAGAGAGAGAGAGAGAGAGAGAGAGAGAGAGAGAGAGAGAGAGAGAGAGAGAAAGAAAGAGAGCGAGAAAGAGAGAAAGAGAGATGCCTCTACAGGTGTATAGTATCATTAGAATATTGTAGCTCTTGAGCATGGTGTCCGTTGCATATTGTGAGAGATGGTTTTGACATTCTCTGTATGTGCTGATAATGCCATCCTTTATTAAAAATAAGCTGTTAATAATCATGGACATCGAAGCTCTTTAAAGGGGTGGTGGGGACTTACTACCACTGTAGCTTCTCTTTCCTGTCTCTTCTAGGCCTGCCAATTAAACCACTACCTCAAGGTAGCTCTTCTGCCCCCCACCTCTCCTTAACCATCCCTCCTTTTCCCACCCTTCTCTATCAGCTCTGCAGTCCCCTCTTGTCTTCTTCCATTGATGTCTCACACCTCTCCTCTGATGGTTTGAGTAGCGCTCAGCTTCTTCAAATGTGATTTACTAACAAAGATGCCAAGTTTGTACAGGTCAGGTCATGTGGTTAGGAGCAATTCCAGGCCTGGTCTGCTATGCAAGAGAAATTCTCACATTTTCACTATTACGTCACACATTGTACACACACACACAGACATACGCATAAACACACACACACACAGACACACGCATAAACACACACACACAAACACACACAGCGTTGATGTTAGTAAATCTGTGGACCACACAGACCTCTGGAGGGGTCCTCATCCTCACCATCTCAGGCTCAGCAATGCACTGTCATTGCCCAGGAGAGCAACACCACTGCTCCTCATTGGCTAAGACTGACAATGACCCCTCCTTATTGGCCAGTAGTGTGGTCCGCAGCCCGCCTCCTATTAGTCCATCACAAGCCTAGACTATAGAAGGCTAATAAGTGGTTAAGCATGTAGGCATGTGTATCGTGATGAACTGTCCTGTACATGCACGCCTTGGTGTGTGCACACACTCTCCTCCACAAGGTGGCAACATTGGATTGGATTCAATTGTATAGGTTTGTGTGTGTGTGTGTGTGTGTGTGTGTGTGTGTGTGTGTGTGTGTGTGTGTGTGTGTGTGTGTGTGTGTGTGTGTGTGTGTGTGTGTGTGTGTGTGTGTGTGTGTGTGTGTGTGTGTGTGTGTGTGTGTGTGTGTGTGTGTGTGTGTGTGTGCGTGCGGTAAACTCAATGGTCAAATGCTCTCACAAAATCTATTGTATGTTTCACATTGTCTAACTTCTCATCTACGTTAAGCAGATTCCAACACATTACATATAACCATCATTGGAAAGCATTTAAGTCATAATATCAGCTAACATAAAACTGTAGTAACATAGTAAGTACTGTAGTGAGTACTTACTTAAAAAGGGCCTTTTTAATGCTTTGCGTACATAAAAAAAGAAACCATTGCACCTTGTGTTTAATTGCCTTTCTGATGTTGACCACTAGAGCCAGCTGCTCTTTTTCATACCAACAGCCACTAGATTGGAAACCAATAACACCACCTAACACTACCAACCCATTTAGTCAACGTTAATGTCAACACACCTACCTATAATCTCCCTGTAGATCTAACATGATGACGTTCTGAAGTTCATGCTTGTTGTTGGTGGTGTGTCGGTGCAGTAAAGGGCCGGTCCCGATGCTCTGCTTGCATTAGCCTCTCCTGTCTATAGACTGGTTTAGTGTCTGTCTCTGAGCAATCATACATCAGTCAGCCCACCTTTATTCCCCACTTCCACTGGGATCTCCCAGTCTCTCTGCATCCTGCTACAGAAGCTGGGTCTAGAACGCTGTCAACCATCATAAGAGCCACTTGAAAATGAATGCTCTGTGCATCTTACAAAATCCCCAGCGACTTATATTATAAGATTTTGAACCATTTTTATTTTATTTTATTTTATATTTCACCTTTATTTAACCAGGTAGGCTAGTTGAGAACACCTTTATTTAACCAGGTAGGCTAGTTGAGAACACCTTTATTTAACCAGGTAGGCTAGTTGAGAACACCTTTATTTAACCAGGTTGGCTAGTTGAGAACAAGTTCTCATTTACAACTGCGACCTGGCCAAGATAAAGCATAGCAGTGTGACACAAACAACAACACAGAGTTACACATGGAGTAAACAAACATACAGTCAATAACACAATAGAAAAAAAGTATATATACAGTGTGTGCAAATGAGGTGAGATAAGGGAGGTAAGGCAATAAATAGGCCATAGTGGCAAAATAATTACAATTTATCAATTAAACACTGGAATAATAGATGTGCAGAAGATGAATGTGCAAGTAGAGATACCGGGGTGCGAAGGAGCAAAAAATAAAATAACAGTATGGGGATGAGGATGAGGATGAGGTAGTTGGATGGGCTATTTACAGATGGGCTATGTACAGGTGCAGTGATACGTGAGCTGCTCTGACAGCTGGTGCTTAAAGTTAGTGAGGGAGATATGAGTCTCCAGCTTCAGTGATTTTTGCAGTTCGTTCCAGTCATTGACAGCAGAGAACTGGAAGTAAAGCCAAAGGAGGAATTGGCTTTGGGGGTGAACAGTGAAATATACCTGCTGGAGCGGGTGCTACGGGTGGGTGCTGCTATGGTGACCAGTGAGCTGTGATAAGGCGGGGCTTTACCTAGAAATGACTTATAGATGACCTGGAGCCAGTGGGTGCGGCGACAAATATGAAGCGAGGGCCAGCCGACGAGAGCATACAGGTCGCAGTGGTGGGTAGTATATGAGGCTTTGGTGACAAAACAGATGGCACTGTGATAGACTGCATCCAATATGCTGAGTAGAGTGTTGGAGGCTATTTTGTAAATTACATCGCCAAAGTCAAGGATCGATCGGATAGTCAGTTTTACGAGGGTATGTTTGGCAGCATGAGTGAAGGACGCTTTGTTACGAAATAGTAAGCCGATTCTAGATTTAATTTTGGATTGGAGATGCTTAATGTGAGTCTGGAAGGAGAGTTTACAGTCTAACCAGACACCTAGGTATTTGTAGATGTCCACATATTCTAAGTCAGAACCGTCCAGTGTAGTGATGCTAGACGGGCGCGCAGGTGTTGGTAGCGATCAGTTGAAGAGCATGCATTTAGTTTTACTTGCATTTAAGAGCAGTTGGAGGCCACGGAAGGAGTGTTGCATGGCGTTGAAGCTCGTCTGGAGGTTAGTTAACACAGTGTCCTAAGAAGGGCCAGAAGTATACAGAATGGTATCGTCTGCGTAGAGGTGGATCAGAGAATCACCAACAGCAAGAGCGACATCATTGATGTATACAGAGAAAAGAGTCGGCCCGAGAATTAAACCCTGTGGCACCCCCATAGAGACTGCCAGAGGTGCAGAAAACAGGCCCTCCGATTTGACACACTGAACTCAGTCTGAGAAGTAGTTGGTGAACCAGGCGAGGCAGTCATTTGAATAACCAAGGCTGTTGAGTATAAGAATGTTGTTGATTGACAGAGTCGAAAGCCTTGGCCAAGTCGATGAATACAGCTGTACAGCATTGTCTCTTATCGATGGAGGTTATAATATCGTTTATGACCCTGAGCGGGGCTGAGGTGCACCCATGACCAGCTCTGAAACCAGATTGCATAGCGGAGAGGGTGTGTTGGGATTCGAAATGGTCGGTGATCTCTTTGTTAACTTGGTTTTCGAAGACCTTGGAAGGCAAGGTAGGATAGATATAGGTCTGTAGCAGTTTGGGTCTAGAAGAGGGGGATGACCGCAGCAGCTTTTCAATCTTTGGGGATCTCAGACAATAAGAAAGAGAGATTGAACAGGCTAGAAATAGGGGTTGTAACAATTTTGTCTAATAATTTTAGAAGGGAGGGTCCAGATTGTCTAGTTTTGCTGATTTATAGGGGTCCAGATGTTGACCAGGGTAGGGGTGGCCAGGTGGAAAGCAAGGCCAGCTGTAGACAAATGCTTATTGAAATTCTCAATTATCGTGGATTTATCGGTGGTGACAGTGTTTCCTAGCCTCAGTGCAGTGGGCAG